>NC_061114.1:75378867-75509090 GCF_002878395.1 Capsicum annuum
GGTATTTGAGGCCATGGAGAAAGTTCAGTTGATTAGAGAGAGATTAAAAATAGCCTAGAGTCATCAGAAATCTTATGCAGATGTAAGAAGAAGAGATCTTGAGTTAGAGGTTGATGACCATATGTATTTGAAAGTTTCACCCATGAAAGTGGTGAAGAGATTTAGAAAAAAGGGGAAGCTTAGTCCCCGATATGTAGGCCCCTTTTGAATTTTGAGTCGTGTTGGGAAGGTAGCGTATGAGCTTGAGCTACCTGCAGATTTATCCCCAGTTTATCCTGTATTCCATGTATCCTTGTTGAAAAAGGGCATGGATGATTCGGCCGTTATAGTTTCTCTAGAGAGTACAGATATTCTAAAAAGCCTTTCCTATGAAGAAGTTACAGTAGAAATACTTGATCATCAAATTTGTAGACTAAGGAACAAAAAAGTTCCCTTGTTCAAAGATCAGTGGAGAAATCAGTCTGTTGAGGGTGCTACTTGGGAAGCAGAAGCAGACATGCGTACCAAGTATCCTAATCTCTTCTCCATGAACTCAGACTTAGCCGAAGGTAATAGTTTTCCTTCATTCAGTTCTTTTCCAGCCTCAAATTCAGCTATATAAGTATTTTTATGTAAATTCTTGCACTCACAAATCAGTTCAGTAGCTTATTATGTTGAAGATTCAGTTATACAGTTTATTTCAATTGTGCATGATAGCTTATGGGCTCAGATTCCTTAGTATTTTCAGCTTAACTAGCCATATTTGAGGATAATGTTCTCAAGGGGGAGATATTGTAATACCCCATACTTTCCTAGCTTAATTTCGCTCCTTAAGTATCAAATATTTTCTTCAAAGATGAATACATTTTTATACATGTAGAACATTCCAAATTTAGACCTTCCATTTTGTGGAAAATTAAATAAGCTTTTCATCGATACCAATTTCACCCAATTTCGATACTCGATTAAGAAGATAGGGCAATTTTAGTAATGCAGCATGCCATCTGAGCAACCATCACATCGCGATGGAGGGTAAATTCCCAATTGTCAAATTTTAGTGGTCCTCCACAATTGTCCCGCTTTGCAGAGAAGCCTAATTTCCCAGTTGTCAATTTCAAGTAAGCCAACACGATTGTACCGCATCGCGGTGATGGCCCAAATAAAAAATTAGTAGAGCATTGCGATAGCTCCGCGTCGCGAAGAACGCCCAGTTACCAGTCGTGAAAAACCAGTGAGCCACCACGATAGTAGTGCGTCGCGGTGGCATGCCAGTTTGGGAAAATTTTGTTTTTTTCCAGTTCCGATTAAGGTTTAAAAAGGGGTAGTTTGATAAATTCTCAAGCCCCCAATTCGTGTAAAACACAAGATTTAGCCCATTCTTAAGCACACTATACAATTTTCATTCATTCTCTCTCAAAGAAAAACCTTAAAGTTCAAAGCTTCTCCAAGAAATCCAATTCCACCATTGTTTCTCCAAGAAAGCTCTAAATTAAGGATTCCCAAGATAAGATAATCAAGAATTCGTCTTCAAAAACTCAAATAGGAATAAAAAAAATTCAAGTTCCTTAATCTAATCATCAATCAAGATATGTGGGGTTTATGAACAAGGATCCTCTTCCATCCTTGTGCCCAAAACTAAGTTTTAATTATAAATTCATATGATTTTGAATGAATATACATAAGATTTGAATTAGGGTTCATACCCATTATTGCTATTTGCAAGATTATTAGTTTTTGAGAGATTTTGAAGATGAATTGCATGTCTATTTTCATATTTTCATGCCCATTACAGTAATTTCTAGATTTTGAAATGAATTATCATTGTTTTCATTATCAAGCATGAACTTTATGATATTTTAACATGTGTTTGATGCATGGGTTACTAAGCCCAAGTTTATATGTTGATATTTCAAGAAAGATGATTCTTTAAGCATCTTATGATCAGATTGATTACGTATTTACAGTAAAGCTTTGATCTTCTGATCCTCAGATAAGATTTGGAATCCACTTTACAGATTCATTACAGATTACAGAACTCAGAATAGCTTTACTTACAGATTGAATTAGATAAATTCATAACTAGTTTTATAATAAACCCTTATGCTAGTTTTTAAAAGTGGATTTCCAACATAATGTGCGCAGATTAAAAGGAGTAGTATTTAGCACCGAGCGGGAAGTATGGGATTAGCTTGCCCTATCTTCCACAAAACTACGTAGCCAATGTAGGTACAGATTCAAATTATTCCCATTTCTATATGGATGATAGTTACAGATGTGATCACTTAGCTTAGGTTAAACTCCTTGGCAAGAGTATGACACCTATTCCCATCATGAGGTTTTGCCCATAGGGGAACAATACGTTGGACTGCATGTTAGCTCACATGGTTTATGTCGGTTAGAAGAACCTCCCAAAAGACTACAAATTTCAAAAAAGAATAATAGAAAATCTTTTAGAAAACTAAGTGTAAAGGCTTACAACTTTATTCAGATTTTCCTTTACAGAATAACATTAGTCACAGATTTCAGCTTTCAAATTTTAGATTCAAAAGTGAGCTATTTTACACTTAGACAATCTGATTTACAGACAGAGTACTAGTACAACTTTCAGAACTAAATTTTATGACTCACTAGATTTATAAAGTATAATGTTCTTCTTATTACTTCAGATTTCAGCATTTCAGATATTCCAGCTTATATGGTCATTTTCATTTAAAATGCATTGTTTTACAAATTATGATGATGAGATAATGTTTTACTTATGAATTTCACCCCCATGTACTTAGTACATCCTTAAAGTACTAATTCACATATATGTCTATGTGCTACATTGTCTCATAATATAGGTTCAGGTGCTCAGTTTTAGCAGCGCGAGTAGCTCGAGCATCTCCGTCTACATCCGACAGTTGGTGAGTCTTCATAGTTCGGTGACTTAGTCATTCATATATTTTAGCTTATTAGATTATATACTCAAGTATTCTTTTCAGATAGTTTGAGTTAGCTGGGGGTTTGTCCCAGTGACTCTCTAGTTATTAGTAGTAGAGGATTGTCAGACTGATAGTTATGATTCAGACTTCCAGTATTTGGTTTTCAGAGATTATATTCAGATTATTCATAGTTATTTCAGACAGATTTCAGCATTTATCATGATTATACATCTATATTTCCATTATTATGAGAATCAGATTTAGTATAAGGCAGATAGGGTTAGCATAAGGCTACTCGTAGTCTTGAGCACCGTGTGATGTCTCGGGATCAAATTTCGGGGTGTTAAAATTGGGATTTTGGGTTAAGAACTAAGAAATTAATCAATAAAGTGATGAAATCTTACCTTAATTCGGATGATAATCATGATAAAGATGTTAATCAAGATCCCAAGACACCCACGATACTCGATTTTGTGTTATTACACTCATTTAGGGGTTCAAGGTCTCAAAGATGGCTCAAATATAGCAAAAATACAGCCTATTGGGTCCTTATATACCCATAGAAGGTATAGAGATATTGCTATCGCGATACTAGGGACCATGATCGCACTAACAAAATCGCAATAGGCCCTGTTCGATCGCCATGCATAGGCACCAACAAAGTCAAAACTTGGTTTTGACCCGCAAAACTTATTCAGACTCTATTTTTTGAAAATAAACTATATAACCCCACTAAATTTGATATTTTGGATGCATTGGTGAAGTAGGATTTTCATCCAAGGTCGTTTAGATGAATTTTTGGCCCTACACCCATATCTATAGATTTTCCCACTTTTTGACCAATAGGTCAAAATGAGTTTGGGTGTATTAGGATCCGAACCAAAGGTCTACCCAGCGTAAAATCGATATTTTTAGATCTATTGGTGCATTCAAAATTTGCATCCGAGATCGATTTATTAAGTACTTTGGCTGGTGGACATTTGGAACCAGTAAAGACTTCAAAATAGGGAATTGGCTCTACAAACCAAACGAACTGCCCAATAACCGAACCGTCATCCCAACAAGTCATAAATGACTTGGAGCACCTATGGAGAATCCATAATGGCGAAGATAAGAGGAAATATGAAAAATGATTGGAAGGGTCATACAATATCCAATACTAGTAGGACTTTCATCCTAAAAAATCAATGAATAAAAAGAATCAAAAAATCTCGACAAGATAAGGTACTAGGCCTGCATACTTCGAACATGAATTCCTAGGCAACCTCAAGGAAGAGAGAACACTTTCAAGGGATTTTTCCACAGGCATCCCTTTACCAACCAGAACCCTTACTTTACTTCCAAATAGCTAAACTCAGCTTCAACCACTAATTAGCCTTCAACTGAACAGAAGAGGCTGATGCATACAAATTTGAACCATAACACACCGATACCATCTTGATACAAGAATAACCCAATAAAGTCTCATCCAAGCCAAAAACAAACCAAGAAATAAGTCATACCACCTACTCCCAATCCAAATAGAACCTTCTTTTACCTTTTGGCACCTGCTATCCACTCCAAACTTGGAGGAAATTCACTTGAGTCTCATCCGAGTAATCTCATCATAGAGAACTCAAAAAACTGAAACTAACCTGCTTAATTCCATACAAAAAACATGAGAAAAACCTCATAAAGAACTATTTAGGCATACAAATGGAGATAATCAAGAGATTCAATACATGTCAATGCTATAACCAGCCCGGATGGCAATCCAAGACTGGAATCCAGAAGATTAAGGCATAACTACTCATCACTAAATATTTTCCATACTGAATCCAACTCGAGTATACTACTTTCATTGAGTATATCATCAAAAATTCACAAAGAAAATTGGAAACTCGAGGTCAAAGCTAAAAGAACCAATACTGGGTCCATGGGCTATTGTTTGAACAATTATCAACTTTTATTCATCCAAAGTCGAAAAGACCCAATAGGCAACCACAGAGTAGGTTCAATTAGCCTATAAATGAATCTGAACTGAGACAAGTTCAAAACAAAAATTTCTTACAATCTCTACAATACCAAGTTAAAATCTCAATACCGAGGTTGAATCGCTTGTATATAACTACCCAAACCAAACCTAAAGACGGGTAGGCATTCATACTCCAAATCAATCATAACTTGCAAAACGTCATTCCAAGGCATCAAATCAAAACTGAACCAATAATCCTATATCATTGCCAACCATTCAGATTGCCTTTAGTATCAAAATCTGACATATCTGAGATAAATCATACCAATCCACAATTGAGACATATGTGAAGAACAAAAAATCACTACAGGGATAACCATTGACTGCAAACACAAGCAACTAACTCTATATCAGCTAGATGGTATGAAATATAGCCACAAAATAGAAACCGTGCCAAAGGATTGACTACCAAATAAAAATACAAATAACGCACTCCATAACTGCTGGAGGGCATGAACTAACAAAACATACTCAAAAACTTCCCAAGCCTGCAAACCATATTAGTAAAGGAAAAAATTCTAGCAACTCGGGGAAATACAACATTAGCCAAAATCTAACCAGTCCAACATTCCATCTCAGTAAGAATAGACATAGGCACTTATCATTAAGGAGAAACCTCAGCCAAGCCTTATTAGGCCGAACAAACTCTAGAATGGGGATTTCCTAAATCCACCAAAGAATTACATCACCAAAGAATAAATATTCCAATCTCGAAACCAAGGTCAAAGTGAAGACCACCACCAGAAAATCAACAAATCAAGATAAAGAATTTTTACACTTCACAGGAAAGGCCACCCGCCTCTAACTCTACAACCAAAATAGATAAAACCATATCACATCAATAAAGGAGCATCCAATCTCTACACTTATAACAAGGGCATCCTATTACAAGGGAACGAACCCAACAAACCTATGAAATGAATTCACGACATCTTAATCTCAATATAAAAATCACTATCAGTTAATAAAATAGTCACAATAGAAGAACAAACCTCAAACTAGTCAATCTTACAAACGGGCTATTTAGGAAGAGATAGCCAAAACCAAATCCTTTACAACCTAGGAGGCAAGTCTAAGAATCTCAAACTAAATAACAAGCAATATAACTAAATTTCCAATTTTAGAGTCATAGCAAAACCACGGAAGGTCAACTTAACTTTGATACCATAGTACATTCCCAAATCAATCTAACACTGCTAACCAAGAGAGAAAGCAATCTACCTCACTACACTATGAGAATGAAATCATCAATCGGGCTATATCTACTTGAGCCACCAAATAAGATCACAAAAAAATAAAAGTTTAACTAGATAATACTAGTCTAAACAGCTATGCATCGAGGATCAATTATATCAAGTAATAATATCAAAGAATATCAATAACCTTAAGCAGTGATAGTAATAGTAACAATAATATCAACATCAATATGGTGAATAGACAGTACAAAAATGAACATCAATATCATGTACCACTCAAAGTCCATAATAAGGCTAATATGCCAAGATAAATGGGACTTAAAACCAAAAGATATACCCATAATGAGTGAATATCAATACAGATCTACTCTATCCACTACTAAAAGCAATAAACCATAGAGTAGTCACATAATCTTGAATACAATAACAAGGCATAAAATAATCAATATAAACTCATCAAGTCATATATTCATCAATAGGTATGAAAAATCCCAATACATATAATAAATGATAAATGCAAGAAATAAGAGCACACCTATTATGGTGAAATCTATAATAACATGCCTGACGAGCATAGGGAGAATAAATCTAAATGGGTCCAAACTCAGATCGATCGACTAAACAATCAATTAAGGCACCAAGCGCACTACCTCTAACTGAATATGTCAGAATATTATGAGGGTGATCTGAATGAGTTGAATGACTAAAAATCCCATACTAGGGACACTATATAGTCCAGTAGTTGATCTCTCTACAGTCGTAGTAACTCCTGATGCATTAAAATGGCAAGAACACAAACTAAGCCCAAGTAGTTGTCCAACTAACACTGAGAGAAAACTCTAGTAGTATATTCATAATTCCCACTATCATAGGCCTTCTTAAAACTCTAGGCTAGCAAGGAAAATATTCTAACTCCATATGATCAGTTATCTCATATTTGGGTCACTCTCTAAACTGGTGTCTTATCATAATTCCACAAGAACAAGATACTGGACTAGTTTAAGATACTATCCCTCATAATCTATATTGGTCATCATGGCCTGAAGATCCATACCAAAGAAGTCTGCAAGGTATGATGGGGACTCTGCCCGTTATGCTCATCATGACTAATCTGACAATCACTCGTAGTCTAAAATACTATTTGTGTAGAGATGATATACTACAAGTGACACCAATCTCTACTAAAAGGATCCTCATTCCTGGATGAAAATGATATAGAATAATACCAAGGTCATGTTCTCTTGCCGCCACCCCCATAAGTTTTCATACATGCTCTCTCTATGGCCCTCGCATAATTCACAAATATATAATTCGCCCAAATCTAACACCTAGACGAAGAGTTAGAGCCTTTTTAGTAAGACAGTGTTTGACTTGAGCCTTCAGCACGTTACGGAGATAGCTCAAATGGCAATTGTCAAATTCTAGTATTTTTCCATGATATTAGTGTGTCGCGCCAATCTTCTAGGTCACAGACAAGGTGGCAACATGATAGATCCGTATCGCGCCACCATACAATTTCCCATTTGTTAATTTCCAGTGACAGCGTGTTAATGCCGCATCACGCCAAGGGCCCAACTCAAAAAATTTATTAAAAATTTAATGTCGTGTCTAGGGTTAAAAGGGTCAACTTCCTACCCCTATATAATCCCTTTAACACGTGATTCAACCACTTTTCACCCAAAACATATTAGTTTCCCTAAAGTTTTATCTCAAGAAAAAACTAGGGTTTCTATTAGGGATTCAAATTCAGGAAGCTTTCACCATTAATCTTCACAAAATCATGATCTAAGGTATGCATAGTGTTCATTCATGGATTCCTTTCATCCATGAAGTCCAAGAACCCTTTTTAACTACAAGTTATGGATTTTCTTCATGTTTTCATACTTTTTATGTTCTCTTTCATATTGATAAATGAGTAATTGATTTCTATTCCATGATTTGATGTTAAATTCCATGTGGGTTGATTAGTCTAGATAAAGATTTATGCAATCTCATGACTAAAACCTTGTATGATGGAATTTGGAATTGAAGCATGATGTTTAGTTGTTGTATAATGTGCTTTACATGTACTATGCCTACAATATGTTTGATTAAATGCCTAGATGAAGGAAAATTTTCTAACTAGCATGATATCATTAAATCTCCATGTATGTACAAGTTTGTGCCTATTACATGTTTGATGAAAGGCTCCTATAAATGTAGTATGTATTATGATGTTAGTTATGTCTTCAAGTAAATCATGCTATGCCAGTTTCCTTTCATTGAGTCCTGGGGGTACTTGTACCTGAAATATTAGCTGTGTGCCTAGATCCTTGTTATGTTTTCACGATACTCTCAATCAAGCTATGAACTCTGAGACTTCAGATAGTCTTATGACTCAGGAAAAATCTCCATGATCTCATGAATCAGTCAGATGTCAGATATCAATACCATTTCATCAGCCACAGAAATTCAGTAACTCAGTTTATGCTCAGTTCAGTTTAGTAAATCATGTTCAGAGTTCATTATGATGGAAGTACGAATTAGCACCAAGTGAACCCAAGGATGGGAACTCACATGTTATATGAGGGTGTGATTCCTAGAAGCAATCCTTAAATTCGAGAACTATCTAGCCAGCATAGGTTGAGACATCACAGCCCTGCTATATGAAGGTAGATGAGGTGGCTTAACTTGTTATGTGATTTTTCCCGCCATTCTCTCTAGAGTTACTTGTTATATGAGCGTTACTCATATGTTATCCTTACTAGTGGTGCGGTATTAACACCCTTCCAATCAGGGCATAGATAGGACCCCAGCTCTGCTATTATAGTATATTTGGGGCATGTTGGTTAGATACTACTTCCTATAATTTCATGTTACAAAATTAGGACTGTCTGATACAGTCAATCAGTCTCATTAATATAACTCAAATAGTTCTTTAGATTTTAGGACTGTCAGATACAATCAACTCAGATATAGTATGGAACTCAGATAGTTCTATCAGATTTAGAACTGTCAGCTATAGTCACCCACGTTATCAGTTATACTCAAATACAGTCACCCATGTTATCAGTATTATTATGATATAGTCCTTCATGCGATCAGTCATATCATTTGCTAGCATGTCATATTATCAGTATAGAGACTCAAAAATGACGTAATCATGTTGTCAGTTACAGTTACATAATTATGTATGCATTTTCATATTTATGTTAGACAATCAGCTAGCAATAGCATTCATGTGAACCCTTGCACTTAGCCTACCTCACATGTATACTCGGTACATATGTACTGATGCATTTGCTCTGGTGCTTTATTTTTATGTTACACCATAGGTTCAGAGACACGAGTTCCAGATCAGCATTAGATTCCAGATTCAGTAGTCAGAGTAGAAGTGAGTCCTCATCCTTTGAGGACATAATGATTTTCTATTATATCATTGATTAGGTTATTAGTTGGAGTTAGTTGGGGACATGTCCCATCAACTCCTTATTCAGATTCTTCAAACAATAGAGGCTTTCAGACTAGATACAGACTAGATGTAGACTAGATACAGACTAACACGTTTTAGACTGTAGTTCTTTTTAGGTATTTTACTACCCCACACAGATGTTACTTTATTCAGTTATGTTCATGATTGAACCTTATAGCCTTTCAGTGCATATTTCCGTATTATCATGTTATTTTATACAGTATACAGGTAGAGATATCATTCATGGGTTAGCTTGTGGTCCTTTGGGGTTATGAGAACCATGTAGCATTCCGGTTTAGTAAATTGGGTCATTACAAACTTGGTATCAGAGCCTAAGGTTCAATAGAGTCCTAGGAAGTCTGAAAGCCGCATCTAGTAGAGTCTTGCGCATAGGTGTGTTGCACGCCACATTTATGTGCAAAAGGCTATGAGATGTTTTAAGAATAGTTTCCTTTATTTCAGTATTCATGTTATGCTAGTAAGTATAATCACAAGTCAGTCTCTCAGTCTAATCCACTTTTTCTCTTTCTTTCAGAACATGCCTCCTAAGAGAAGAATTTAGTCAGCCCGTCAGCCCGAAGAACCTTTGGGCGATCATGTTTCTCATGTGGAGTTCAAGACCGTATTTACCACTCTTGCTCAATTAGTCACTGATCATTATGAATGGCCAACAGCTGTTTCGGCCAACCCAGTGGCCAACTCAGCTACAGCGAGGATTTAAGACTTCACCCGAATGAATCCTGTAACCTTTCTCGAGTCTAAGTTAGATGAAGACCCTCAGAAATTCTTAGATCAAGTTTAGAAAGTGACAGATGCCATGGGGGTGACTACTATTGAAAGTGTTGAGCTAGCTGCATACCAATTGCAGGATGAGGCTTATGTTTGGTTCAAACAGTGGAAGTCCAAAAGATCAAATAATGTAGGTCCTATAGAGTGGGAGGAGTTTGTCACTACTTTCTTAGACAGATTCTTTCCCCAAGATCTTAGAGAAGCCAACGTGATAGAGTTCATCAACCTCAGGAAGGTCAATATGACAGTGAAAGAGTATTTTTTTAAGTTTACTCAATAAGCTAGGTATGCCCCTCATGTGGTTGCAGACAGTAGATCCAAGATGAGTAAGTTCACTTCAAGGGTAAACGGCAATATAGTTAATGAGTTCAGATCCACCATGCTGAATATCGACATGGCCTTAGCTAGACTTATGACCCATGCTCAGCAGATAGAGAAGCAGAAGATTAAGTAGAGGGAGAAATAGAATACAAAAGCGAAGACAGGTAGTTTCAACTTCGCTCAGCCTAAGTCAGAAGGAGGAAACCATTCCAGTTTCATCCTAAGTCATCAGTTCCAGCCCCCTCTACAACCAGTACTCTAATTCCTAAGTTCAGAGAGGGTAACAAAGATAGAGCGCTAGGCTCTAAGACCTAGGGTAGTATTAGTAGTGCCCGCAACTATCCTCTTTGCAAGACTTGTGGTAAGTACCATCAGGGTGTGTGTAGAGCATGTAGTGGCATTTGTTTTAGTTATGGCAAGCTAGACTGTAGAGTTAGAGACTGTCTGCATCCAGGTCCTCAAGTTCAACAGAATTATTCTTCAGCTCAATCCGATTCCCCAAATCAGCAGGGCGCCACTTCTAGTGCTACTAACAGGCAATGCCTAAATTATCTCTATGCTCTTCAGACTCGACATGATCAGGAAAGTTCTCCTGATGTAGTTACTGGTATGTTATAGATCTTTTATATGCATGTTTATGCTTTGCTAGATCCAGGAGCTTCCTTGTCTTTTGTTACTCCTTATATAGCAGTTGATTTCGCAATCAGTCCCAAAATTCTAGAAGAGCCCTTTTCAGTCTCTACCAAAGTGGGTAAAACTATCATAGCCCGTTAGGTATACAGGAACTTCCCAATTATGATATTTTAGAAAGTCACGTCAACAGACTTAGTTAAATTTGAGATGACTGATTTTGATGTCATTCTTGGCATGGATTGGCTTTATTCCTGCTATGCCACAGTTCACTACAGAAATAGAATAGTTTAGTTTTTGTTCCCGAATGAACCCATCCTAGAGTAGAAGGGTAGTGTATCCACTTTTAGTGTTCAATTTGTTTCCTACCTTCGGGCAAGAAAAAATATATCTAAGAGATGTGTTTATCATCTAGTTCATGCTAGAGATTCTAGTTTCGAGGCTCCCAGTCTCAAATCAGTCCCAGTAGTGAATGAATATTTAGATGTCTTTGATGAAGATCTTCCATGAATTCCTCCCAAAAGGGAAATAGACTTTGGTATTGATCTTTTTTCAGATACTCATCCTATATTTATTCCGCCATATAAAATGGCACCAGTAGAACTTAAGGAACTAAAAGAACAGTAGAAGTATCTCTTAGATAAGGGATTCATTAGACCCAATGCTTCCCCATGGGGCACACCAGTCTTATTCGTGTTCAAGAAAGACGGTTCACTCAGAATGTGTATAGATTACTGTTAACTCAATAAGGTTACGGTCAAGAACAAGTATCCTTTTCCCAGAATTGATGACTTGTTTGAACAACTTTGGGATGCCAGTTATTTCTCTAAGATAGACCTCAGATTCGGCTATCATCAGCTCAGAGTTAGAGAATATGACATCCCAAAGGCAGTTTGCCATACGCAGTATGGTCACTTCAAATTTCTAGTCATATCATTTGGTCTTACCAATGCCCCAGCCGCTTTCATGGACTTGATAAACCATGTGTTCTAGCATTACTTGGACATGCTTGTCATAGTCTTCATAGATGATATCCTGGTCTATTCCCGCACTGAGTGAGATCATGCAGACCATCTCAGAATAGCACTTCAGACTCTCAGAAATCATCAGTTATTCACCAAATTCAGTAAGTGTGAATTTTGGCTAAGATCAGTAGATTTCCTTGGTCATATTATTTCCAGTGATGGCATTAGAGTTGATTCTTAAAAGACTGAAGCAGTAAGAAACTGGCCTCACCCTATCTCTCCATTAGATATTAGGAGTTTATTAGGTCTGGCTCACTATTATAGATGGCTTGTTGAGGGATTTTCTTCTATTGCATCCCCTATGTCAGATTGACACAGAAGAAAGTTAAGTTTTAGTGGTCAGATCCATGCGAGAAGAGTTTTCAGGAATTAAAGACTCGACTCACCTCAGCTCCAATTCTAGTATTACTAGATAGTTCAGATGATTTTGTGTTTATTGTGAGGCATCCAGAGTGGGTTTATGTTATGTTCTCATGCAGTATAGTAAGGCAATAGCCTACGCCTCTAGACATCTTAAACCCCATGAGAAGAATTATCCTACTCATGACTTTGAGTTAGCAACCGTAGTCTTTGCCTTAAAGTTTTGGAGGCATTATCTCTACGGAGTTTATTTAGACGTCTTCATAGATCATAAGAGCCTTCAATATGTATTTTCTCAAAAAGATCTCAATCTTCATCAGAGAAGGTGGTTAGAGCTATTGAAAGATTATGACATGAGTGTTCTCTATCATTCGAAAAAGGACAATGTAGTGGCCGACACTCTCAGTAGACTATGCATGGGTAGTATTTCTCATGTTGATGATAGTAAGAAGAAGTTAACCCAGGAAGTCCACCAACTTACTAGACTAGTTGTTCTCTTAGTCGACTCTTCAGAGGGCGGTGTATGCGTTCAGAGTAGTTTAGAATCATCTCTAGTTTTTGAGTGAAAAAAAAGCAAGATAAAGATCCTAGCCTTGTCAAGCTAAAAGAGTCAGTTTAGAATCAGAAAATAGAGGTTTTCTCCCAAAGAGGAGATGGTGTACTTTATTGTCAAGGTCATCTTTGTGTTCCAGGCGTAGAGGATATAAGGTAGCGAATTCTTGAAGAAGCGCATAGTGCGCATTACTGTATTCATCTAGGGGCCACAAAGATGTACCACGATTTGTGAGATATCTATTGGTGGAGCGTGATGAAAAGAGATGTTACAAAATTTATGGCTAAGTGCTCTACATGTCAGCAGGTTACGATAGAGCATCAGAAGCCTAATGGGTCCATGCAGGAGTTCAGTATTCCTACCTGGAAGTGGGAAGTTGTGAACATGGACTTCGTGACGGGTTTGCCTTGAACTCGTCATCAGCATGATTTAGTTTGGGTCATTGTAGATGATCAAATCAGCTCATTTCCTTTCAGTTCATATCTCTTATTCAGTAGAGGATTACGCCAAACTCTACATCAAGGAGTTGGCAGATTGTACGGTGTTCCATTTTCTATTATCTCAGACAGAGGTACCCAGTTCACTTCTCATTTTTGGAAAGCATTCCAAAATGGTCTTGGTACCTAATTCCATCTTAGTATAGCCTTTCATCCTCAGATAGATGGTCAACTAGAAAGGACCATTCAGACTTTGGAAGATATGCTAAGGGCTTGTGTAATTGATTTCAAGGGTAGTTGGGATGACCACTTGCCTTTGATTGAATTTGCATACAATAATAGCTATCATTCTAGTATTCAGATGGCTCCATTTGAAGCTCTCTATGGTAGGAGATTTAGATCTCCAATTGGTTGGTTCGAAGTTAGTGAGGCTTCAGTCATAGGTCCTGACTTAGTATTCAACGCCTTAGAGAAAGTTCAGTTAATTAGAGAAAGACTCTAGGCTGCTCAGAGCCGACAGAAGTTTTATGCAGATGTTCATAGAAAAGATCTTGAGTTTGAGATTGGTGATCATGTCTACCTCAAGATCTCTCCTATGAAGGGAGTGAAGAGATTTGGCAAGAAGGGAAAACTCAGCCCCCAATATGTCGGTCCCTTTAAGATTCTTAGTCGATTCGGCAAGGTAGCTTATGAGCTCGAATTGGCTTCAGATCTAGCCTTAGTTCATCCAGTATTTCATGTCTCCTTGCTCAAGAAGTGCATAGGTGACCCATCAGTCATAGTCCTTATTTAGAGCATTGATGTTCAGAACAACCTCTCTTATGAAGAGATTCCAGTTGAAATCTTAGACTACCAGACTCGTAGATTGAGGAACAAAGAAGTTTCTCTAGTTAAAGTTCTTTACTGAAATCAGTCCATAGAGGGAGATACCTAGTAAGCAAAAGCAGATATGCATACCAAGTAGCCTCACCTTTTCCCCGCCAACTCAGATCAAGCTCAAGGTAATAGTTCTCCTTAAGCATACTCAGTTTCATGATTAGTGTACATCACTAACTTAGTATTCAGTCTCATGTTCATGTTACCATGATAAGCTTGGTATCAAGTACCATCGTATATTCAGTCATGCATTTATGTATCAGATCAGTTATATAGTTATGCATCAGACATGCACTCTTATTGTGAGAAAACTTAGTTCTTCAGAACTTTCAGTTATGCATTTATGACAGTTACGCATGCATCGGATATGCATTTTTAGTATGTTATGTTCAGCTTGTTAGTTCCAGTTATTCATGTTTAGCTCATTGTTTCCCCTCTTAGTCAGTCTCATTTGAGGATGATTATTCTCAAGGGGGAGATATTGTAATACCCGTGCTTTTTCTTAGCTTGAAAATCATCTCAAGGATGTTAGAACTTACTTTAAAATAATAAATTATTCTTATACATATGGTATTTTATTAATTTTAACTTCCTATCATGTGGGAAATTGAATAAGATTTCCATTAATATATAATTCACCCAAATATGACACCCGGGCGAAGAGTTAGAGCCTTTTTAGTGAGATAGTGTTTGACCTGAGCCTTCAGCGCATTGCAGAGATAGTTCAAATGGCAATTGTCAAATTCCAGTGTTGTTTCGCAATACTGGCACATCGTGCCAAACTCCCAGGTCATAGAAAAGGTGGTAACGTGATAGCTCCGCATCGCGCCACCATGCAATTTCCCATTTGTCAATTTCCAGTGACACAGCTTGATAATGCCGCGTCGCACCAAGGACCCAACTCGGGAAATTTTACTATTAATTTAAAGACATGTCCAGGGTTAAAAGGGTTAACTTCCTACCCCTATATAATCCCTGTAACATGTGATTCAGCCACTTTTCATCCAAAACATATTAGTTTCTCTTAAGTTTATCTCAAGAACAAACTAGGGTTTCTATTGGGGATTCAAATTCAGGAAGGTTTCACCATCAATCTTCACGAAATCATAATCAAAGGTATGCATAGTGTTCATTCATGGACTCCTTTCGTCCATGAAGTCCAAGAACCCTTTTTAACTACAAGTTATGGATTTTCATTATGTTTTCCTGCTTTGTATGTTCTCTTTCATGTTGAGAAATGAGTAATTGATTTCTATTCCATGATTTGATGATAAATTCCATGTAGGTTGATTAGTGTAGATAAAGATTTATGAAATCTCATGACTAAAACCTTATATGATAGAATTAGAATTGAAGCATGATGTTTAATTGTTGTATAATGTGCTTTACATGTACTATGCCTACAATATGTTTGATTAAATGCCTAGATGAAGGAAAATTTTCTAACTAGCATTATATTATGAAATCCCCATGTATGTACAAGTTTATGCCTATTATATGTTTGATAAAAGGCCCCTATGAATGTAGTATGTATTATGATGTTAGTCAAGTCTTCAAGTAATTCATGCTATGCCAGTTTCCTTCCATTGAGTCCTGGGGGTACTTGTACCCGAAATATTAGCTATATAACTAGATACATGTCATGTTTTCATGATAATATCAGTCAAGCTATGAACTCTTAGACTTCAGATAGTCTTATGACTCAGGAAAAATCTCCATGATCTCATGACTCAGACAGATGTCAGATATCAATACCATTCCGTCAGCCACGAAAATTGAGTAACTTAGTTCATGCTCAGTTCAGTTTAGTAAATCATGTTCATGTCTATTATAATGGGAGTAGGAATTAGCACCGAGTGAACCCAAGGATGGGAACTCACCTGTTATATGAGGGTGTGATTCCTAGAAGCACTCCTTGCATTCTAGAACTATGTAGCTAGCATAGGTTGAGACATCACAGCCTGCTATATAAAGGTAGATGAGGTGGCTTAACCTGTTATATGAGGGTTCCCACCATTCTCGCTAGATTTACCTATTATGTGAGGGTTACTCAGATGTTTTCCTTACCAGTGACGTGGTATTGACACCCTTCCAATCAGGTCATAGATTGGATCCCAGCTCAGCTATTATAGTACATTTGGGGCATGTCGGTTAGATACTACTTCCTACAGTTTCATGTTACAGAATCAAGACTGTCAGATACAGTCAATCAGTCTCAGTAATATAACTTAGATAGTTCTTTAGATTTTAGGACTGTCAGATACAGTCAACTCATGTACAGTACGGAACTCAGATAGTTCCATCAGATTAAAAACTGTCAGCTATAGTCACCCACATTATCAGTTATATTTAGATACAGTTACCCATGTTATTAGCATTTATTCAGATATAGTCCTTCATGTTATCATTCATATCAGTTACTTGCAAGTCACGTTATCAGTATACAGATACGTAATCACGTTGTCAATTACAGTTGCGTAATTATGTATGCATTCTCATGTTCATGTTATACACTCAG
The DNA here is from genome assembly GCF_002878395.1 of Capsicum annuum. NCBI lineage: Eukaryota > Viridiplantae > Streptophyta > Magnoliopsida > Solanales > Solanaceae > Capsicum > Capsicum annuum. The sequence continues at coordinate 75,395,941 of NC_061114.1, forward strand.
CTAGCATTATCATGCATGTGAACCCTTGCATTTAGCCTACCTCACATGTATACTCGGTACATATGTACTGACGCATTAGCTCTATGGTGTTTTTTTTTTATGTTACACCATAGGTTCAGAGACACAAGTTCCAGATCAGCAGTAGATTCCAGTTTCAGCAGTCAGAGTAGAAGTGAGTCCTCATCCTTCGAGGACATAATGATTTTCTATTATCTCATTGATTAGCTTATTAGTTAGAGTTAGTTGGGGACATGTCCTATCAACTCCTTATTTAGGTTCTTCAGAAAGTAGAGGCATTTAGACTAGATGCAACTAGATATAGACTATCATGTTTTAGACTTCAGTTTTGTTTTGGGTATTCTATTACCCTACACAGATGTTACGTTATTCAGTTATTTTCATGATCGAACCTTATGGCCTTTTAGTGCATGTTTCTTCATTATTATATTAGTTTATGCAGTATACAGGTACATATATCAGTTATAGGTTAGCTTGTGGTCTTTTGGGTCATGAGCACCGTGTAGCATTTCGGTTTAGCAAATCGGGTCATTATAAGAATAGAGCATAGGAATACATCTGGCCTACTTGAGATACCCAATTTCGTACTCAGAAATAGATAAAAATCCCTGATGAACACTAATAAACCCAACTCAGGTTTGAGAAATGCTCAATGAATTGGATGCCATCCACGGCTAAAAGGGATCTGCAACATGAGTCGAATCCCCGATGATAAATCCTAAAGGGATAAAGTAGCCACGAGCTCAACGAAATCCTTAGCAGGCCCCAAATCCTTTGGCTAATGCTAAAGGTGTTTGATATCCATCTATGAATCTTTTCCAACATTGTGCTGAAACTCTGGAAACATGTGCTGAGTGTTGTTCGTATCTGTCCATATTGTCGCCTATTTTGCATCATTCATTAGGGACAGAATAAAGTCAAAGAATGTGTTTGATGTTTATAGCAATGTGGACACTCTAAAAGGAGTCGAGAAGTTATTTTTCTAAAATATTACTATAGCCTACTGAAGATAGTTTGCAGACGTCATTGCACCGATCCGCAAGACTCTACTAACTCTTAGCTCTTGTACTAACATACCAAGAAAACCAAAGAACTGATACCAATTTGTCACAACCCAATTTCTCAAGTAATGATGGTGCCTACCATAACCCACTGATAGGTAAGCCATTCCTTGTAGTCTAGAATGGCTAGTAATGGACTACTCAATTATATATAGAAAAGAATGCGGAATAGATGAAATAAGAGAATTAAATACATAATGAAGTCCCAAAACCTGGTGGTATTAGTACAGAGTTTCTAATATAATCAGTGTACAAATGTGGAATAGATAAAATAAATTACACTGCTATACTTGTCTCTAAATACATTATAGAGACTAGTCTAATACATAAGAAGGAGGTAAGTAATACTCAAAACATCAAAGCTCACTCTCAGTCTCTGAACCATGGCTGCTACGCATGACATACACATCAATGAAGATAACCCATACTATGCTCTGCAAGGTGTAGAAGTGTAGTATGAGTAAAAAACAAATGGTACTAAGTAGGAAACTGTCAACTAAGATCCAAAGATAAATCATATATATTCAACATATAAGGGTGCACTATCTTATTCTAGCCATAGTTAGGAATATCAACACTATAATGTATATCCCTAACCAATATATAAATAAAGAGAGGAAGAAGAATATATAAAATATACAAGGCCAAGGAATGAATACAATCTAAGCAAATAAAGAAAGAGATATACGATATTACCATAGCTATATATATATATATCTATGAGGTCAACTCAAAGCATAAATTAAGTCATCATGTACTCATTTTAAGACCTCATTATAATCCTATAAGGATTTAATACTAGCATGCTTAGGGCTTCTAATCCATATGGCTAGACATAGAATAATTATGTATGATAATGCAATCATAAGATAGAAGAGGCTAAAAATATACCTCAAGTCATACCAGGTATCACAATATCCTCCGACCTTACCAGGTATCAATATGATCATCACAGTATCCTCCGGCCTTATCGAGTATCTATATCATCACAATCAATAATATATATGTGTATATGATAGGTGCATGGGCTTAAGTCGTACCTAAAAACTGTAAATTCATAAGTTTGTTTCCTGGAGTGATCTTCGAGAATAAATCATTGTAAAAATGTAAAAAGGGTCAGAATATCTCACGACAAAAGTAAGTAATAGTGTCAAATAATGGACAAAACTCCACCTCGATCAAATCACTATGTCACGACTTAAACAAGGACCTGCCTGTGATGGGTATTTAAAGTCCCACAATGACCAAAGACCACCCTCTGTACCTAACCAAACCAAACACACCACATCTCGAAGTAGGCTGAATTCCAAACACATAATAAGTTAAGATAATATTAATTTAAGGACATTAAAATAAGTCTACAATCGAAACCAACCAATATCGGTATCAATGCTAATACCAACATCAACACTGATACTAATACTAACACCACCCATGCGAATAATAGTCTGAAAAAGCCTCTAATTAAAACCATAAAGTATCCATTCAAGACATGTCTCCAACCATAGCAAAAAGAAAAATCCAAAGGAATAGTCAAATTGTATAGGAAACCATAAACATGAAATGAGGTCTTCTAAAGTATGGAAGCTCACCAATTCAATCTGTCTCACCAGCTGATCTTGAATCCAAATCACTTAGAAGGAGGAGTAGAAGTATGGCTAGTTCCTTCATAGCATAGGGATATAACATCCAAAGACGGTTAGCAGGGTGAATGCTACCATGGAACTCGGGGATAAGGATAACATAGTGATATGATCAATAGTTTAAAATTATTAAATCCAATACATATAATAAAATGTATAAAAATATACATATATATAGATATCATATGTTGGGATAGGGAATAAGTCTTAACATGCATTTCAAAACTTTAGCCTAGATTGTGTAGCTCAATCGTCATATAATAGTAGCCATGGGCTATATGGGACCTAACTCTTACCCCCTAGTCGGGCCCCAGTGCATGTAGCAGCACGATCTAGAGAATAATCTCAAACATATGCAGATGAGGGACTCGAACTCTCCAATATATACAAAGGTAACTTAAGCACTCGATCATATAATGATTTACGAGGGACTCGAACCTCCCTAATCCTGAAATAATAATAAGGGGAACTCAAACCTCCCTAGTCATTTTGACCCCATGTCGGCAAATGTGGTTTCCAGTATTACTCACTCGGATCTCTACTTTTATGACTCTGCTATACAGCCCTTATTAAAGCCTAATTAAAATAATTGTCACACATTCCCATTCAATGAAACATATTAAACTTTTAGGCTTATATTATTGGTAACGTCATACCAATTACACCTATAAGGTAACACATATGCCAAAATAATTTCCATTAACTTTGGGAGAACAACCCCCTTTGTTCATTAATACACATTCAGGAACACCAAGTCCCTTTGTTTATTAACTCATCTTATTGTATTTCAAATACTTCTTTATATCATGTATAATTCAATACTAGTTCAGTTTTACAAATTCCCACAATTCTCATAAACAAAACAAATTTCACATTACGGGGTTAGGGTTATATCACTTCAAAGCCACAAGTTTGGGAAAATTATAATTTTCTAGTCCATTCACCATACCTATGCACCAACAAGTTCAAAACCTTATTATAAGCATGAAAATCATATATATAAAACATGAGAAACATTTTTCAACTCGAAACATTCAAAACCTCATAACCTTAGTTTTTAAAACCAAACAATAATCTTACAAACAATAATTTAAATCACACGCCTTTGCAAAATTAACAATAAGGGAAGAGTAACATGCCTGAAATAGTAAGGTGTACGGAGAGAAACCACCTTGAGAGCCCTTATTGATTGACCTTTTGAAACCCTAACCTTAGACTAAGAATTTAAGAGTGTTTAATCCATTAAAGTGGGAAATATCCAAAGTTCCCCCAATTAAAAGCTAGAAAAGTATCGTCTTTGGTTACGAGTCAACCCCTTGACTTGTACCCACACCGTATGACTCATGACCACGAGTGTTAACCAGGAAAGTCTCCACGACAACCAATAATGTTATCCTTACAACATAACCCACCAAATCATAATATTACCTTATGACTCATAAGGTCCTACTCGTGAGCAACACAGAATCCAAATGAATCAAAAATTGGACATCCTACGATTTGATACTATGACTCATGACATATCCTTATAGCTTATAATGAGCCACTGATACTCAGAGTAGAATTTTGCAACTAAGTTTCTAATTTGGTTGCGACTAGGGTCCTATGACCCGTAACCATATCTCACGACTCATCACCACAAGTCGTGACCAAGGCAGTGAGCCCAAAGCTCAAGAAATTTTTTATGGGCCAAAATCCTAGGTGTTTCACTTTAAAACATCATTATTAACCCCTTTTATTTATTTAAGTTATTCATTAAGTTAGGCAATTATTATTTTAGAGAAATCCATTTTTAAAGGTGAAAAGTTGGTTTTAACCTTTATCTAGAATAACAATAATTGGATCATATTTCAGCTAGAATCAATTTCATTGGCAATATAGTAATCATGATGTACCAAATCTATGCATGCCGCGCCCACTATAAGAAAAATCCTTAATTAAGACAAATATTTAAAGACGAGTTACTAATTTTGTCTCTAAAAATAAAATATATTGGGACAAGATATTAATTCAGTCCTTAATTTAGTACTCTATTGTAAAGGTATTAAATCTAGTTCCTAAATTATTTAGAACTGATCCTAACTTATAATTGAAGGTTGTTGAGCAGGATAAAGTGTGCCAATCTAATACTAATATATTAAAAAAATTAGAATTCTTATGTAAAACTTCTAAAGCATCAAAAGAATCCATATATTTTGAATTAAAAAATTCTAAAAGTTAAAAAACTCTTTATTTTCTCCATCAAACATATAGTCCCTATTTTCCCTAATTTATCTCTCTTTATCAAACTACTCTACAACTTCTCTCCATAGAACTGCTCTTGATCAAAGTCTATCATTGTAGGAGTATCTATCAGTCTTGTTTCTCTTTGAGGTGGGATTTTGTTCTTTATGTTTTTCTTTCATTAATTGTTCTCCGTGGTAGTTTTTCCTTATGTATTTCTCATATTACTTTTTCTGAATGGTGTTTTTTCTTAGATTTCTCAGTAATGCATGTGCTCTAGTCTTAGAGAATGATTTTTTAATGTTATTTTAGATTTCTTAAGTCATTTGTACTACCATACTTTGAAAATAATGGTGTTTGGAAAGTTACAAATTCTTATTGTTTTATTGTACTACTTTCTCTCAATAGGAAAAACCTAAGAAAGTTATGAATCCTATGTTTTGAAATAGGGCTAATCAATTATGTAATTTAACTTTCATGTTCAAAGTTATATAAATGTATACCTCCCCTATGATTTACCGAGGAAAATTGTAGTGTTCTAGAGTTGGACATATAGATGATGTAACATGTAGAACACTGTTTTTCTACTTAAATGGCGATGATTATGTTATGTAATTGGTTGGATAGTTTATCTTATAAGAGGTTTTAAAAGTTTTTTTTGAACAAAATATATCGTGTGAAGTAGTTTAGTTTCTGTTTTCCCTTCCTCCTAATAGAATCATTGGGTTTGGCTGAACAAGATAGATTGTTATAGAGAATTTATTGATCAGGAATGATATAGGACCAATTTAAGTAAACTTGGTAAAAGTATCAAGTAGTACTAAAGTCAAAGTATATTTTTAGGAAATGTGGTTTGGTCAAAAGGAACATTTTAGTTCAACTAGTGGATTAAATATACACAATCAACTTTAAATACTCGAGATAAGCTAGAAGGGACCTTGGATACACATTTCAGGAATCCTCATCTTAATTACAAGGTAATTTGTAATCTTTTATATATATTAGTCCCATTTCATTGTATATTACAAAGCTTTAACTAAAAAAGGAGCCTAGTTCTAGTAGAAAGTACTATCATAGATCTTTACATTATTGGATATTTATCGTTCATACTTTACAAGGTTTATGCTTTTAGAGTGCTCTAGTCTCATTGATGCAAAGCCTAGCTCTACAGTTTGGGTCTAGGAATAGGTCAGGTAGTACGCATGTGCATCCACTTATTAACTTAGTTGGTTTTTGGTTTTGGTTAATGCACTATTTTCTTATTTTTATAGTAACATGTTTTTGAGTTTTTCAAAGCTCAAAGACTATGTTGATTCTTATATCCTTCAGCTCACTAGATAAAGTTTTATTTTTATCTATTTTAGTTGCGTATCTTTTTGCAGGTTCAATATGAAGACTAAAAATGTGGATGGATCAACTATGACGAGTACTATCAGATTTTCATTTGTAGCACCTGGGCCATCGGGAAAGAATAAGGGATTAAATCTTTAAAATTAAAAGAAAATATTTCAACTAATAATTTATGAAAGTTCATAATCCAGTCCTCCATATACTAATGAAGTTATGCAACGCACCAAAGAAGTTGAAACAAGTAAGTTTTTTCAAATCTAGTATCTTCTTAATTGCATATTTTCCATAATAAGAAATTCTTTTTTTTGTTAGAACGGTGGATCCTATAAGAATAATTTCCCCTTTTGGTCGGAATGTCTATCAGTCTTAGGGTTCTCGTACTACATATCACTTTTTCTCAGACTTTGAATACTTATGGGCTTTTGTTAGTTTTTTGGTGGATTTAGTCTCTCCCTCCTCCATTTTGATCATCACATTTAGTATGATATTAGCCTACTCTTTCTCTCATAGTCCTGACCTAATCAGTAATTGCTTTGTGTCTATATATCTTACTGATCAAGCAATTCATCTAGATGTCCATCATTATCTACCAGGCAACCTATTTCCATATTATACCATATATGTGCCTCTGTTTTAAAGTATAAAAGTTCTCATTAAGGCTAAATAAGTGATAGAAAAAGGTTACAATCCTCTGTCAACCTTACACTTGGACTTTTTTTTAATTTTTTCTAGTGTGTTACTTACATTTTATGAAAATAATGGTCATCTAAAGTCTTGGCACTGATTAGAAATTTTTGGATATCATTGTCTCAAATTCTATTTGATGGGTATATATGTGGTTTGAGCAGTTTCATCTCATATTTTTGTTGTTCGAACATTGTCACTATTTTATTAGATTTGTAGTTTGAACATTTTCATTGTTCTATTGGGCAGTTGAGTCAGTAAAATAAAAACTATAAGTTGAGTGATTAATATTTATGTCTTGGTCTTTTGTGTTTGTATTATATTGGTGCTTCAGAACATATTTGGGTAATTGAGCAAGTAGTTTTTCTTTCTCAAGAGATACTGTTGCAATGTTTTTGTCATTGCTGCCTCACTTAATTCCCCACTCTTAGTATCCTTACTATCTTGAGATATCCTAACTTAGTAGCTTATTTGATCAACTCTCTTCTCTAGAATATGTTATAATTATCTAATAAGTTTCTTGACTGGATGTTATCACTTTCATTGAAGTAAAGGATAATTCTTTTTTTTAACTTCAATTATATATTACTCCTATCTCTTGAACTAATAGATTTTTTAGGTGCAAGTCATATTTTATGTATCGTGCTGCTCGAGGACTTCACATGAAGAAACACAGATGAAGGGTTGTGACATAAAGAGATATGGTTACAAATGTTGATGCCTTAACATCTTGGCAGTTGTAGGTATATGATCTTGATTTTTCTTTAGCATGCTTTTTATCATCTTACTATGGTGGGGAAGTAGATAATTGGAAGTGGTAAGAACAAACCACGATCAATTATGCAGTATCTATGAAACCATATATCAAATTTGTAGCCATCAGATATATTGACTAGAAGCTCAAGACATAAATTGTTTGGAGTGCCAGCTACTGAGGAAGCAAGGCAAGGCCTTATCCATCGAGCAATCTTTCTAGTAAAATATCTCCTAACCTGATTTTTTTCTTTATGATTAATATGTTACATAATTTGAGGTGTAATAACGTGATCGTTCCATAAGATTGAATCCATATTTTAAAGTAAATATAGACAAATTCCAAGGTGAATGATGTTTAAACCATGTATAGAATTGAATAAGCTTTCCATCAATACCAAATTCACCCAAATCCGATACTCGGGTGAAGAGTTAGAGCTATTTTAGTGAGACAGTGTGCCACCTAGCACTTTAGCGCGTTGCAGAGCCAGCCAAAATGAAAATTGTCATTTTTTAGTGAGCCTCCATGATATTGACGTATCGTCCCAAGGCTTAATTTTAGAATTGTCAAATTCTAGTGCACCAACGCGATTCCACCGCGTTGCGGTGCCCTTCCAGGTCAGGACCAAGGTGGCAAATGCGACTTTACCATATTGCGCCACTGAGAAGTTTCCCAATTTTCCAATTTCATTGAAGGACCGCGATCCTAGCATGTCACACCAGGGCCTAAAATCTTGCTCCAGTTCTAGAATTTGCCCAAGGGTATTCTGGTTTTTTCCACCCGTCCCCACCCTTTATATATATACAAGTGAGGGAGAAAATCCTCATGTCCTCTTCCATCTTCTCCAAAATTCTAGGGTTTCTCTCCAAAATTCGATCTAATTCTTGTCTAAACATCTCAATATCAAGCCATGGTTTTCACAAATTAGTTCAAGATTTAAAACTTCCAAGTCAAGAACATTAAGATCTCTAATTCAAGAAGTGGGAAAAGAAGTCTATATCAAGTTTATTCATCTCGGATAATAATCAAGGTATGTGGGTCTTGAACAAGAATATCCTTTCATTCTTGTGCCCAAAGAATTGATTTTTACTATTGGAATTTCATGATCCTTGCAAGTGGGTTTACACCCAAATTTCTTTATTTAATATTTATGAATTTTGAGTTGATTAAGTTTGATATTTATGATTATTTTACCATTATATTTCTTAAATTGAGAATTTATGCCATGAATTGTATTTTGTTATTATGTAATGATGATTTCTAAGTGATTTAAGATAAGTGTCATGAGTTATGCTTTTCCATGAGAAGATTGAGTATTGAATATATATCGATATTGATCTTAAGGGTCAAGAATGAGTCCTATGATGTTTTCTTGAAGCTTTTTATACTTGATATGATTTGATAAGCAAGTGTACTTGATGTGGAGAAAGACTGTTTGAGTTTGAGTTAAGTTAAGAATCCACAAGTCGTATATGATTTATAGATGAGATATATTTATGATTTGGTCTTTATGATAGACCCTTGAGTTGATTAAGGTGGATTTCCTAATGTGTTCTGAGCTGAGTTTCGGAGGAGTATTTAGCACCGAGTAGGAAGTGTAGGATAGCGCATCCCACTTCTCTAGAACTACGTGCCATCGTAGGATTGAGATTTGAGGGCCAAAGAGCCGAGATTGTGATCACAGAGATGATTTTAAGGTTATACTCCCTGGGAAGAGTATAACGCTCCTACCAATGTGGGCTTCCTTCCTTAGGAGGATAAAATATTGGACTCCATGAGCTCACACGGTTTATGTCGGTTATAAGAAACTCCCAAGTCCATAATAGTCTAAGTTTCTTGAGTTACCGAGTCACTCTAAGTCATGAGTTAAAGAGTTTGAGTTGAGTCTAATGATTTATGAGATTTGTGAAGCATGTGCTATTATTGATGATTTATGGAAATTATGTTTCAGGAAATTCAAGCGAAGAGAGTCATTATTAATAGCATGAATGACTTTATTTTACATTTATGATATTGTTAAAAGTGTTGCATAAACCCCCACATACTCAGTACAATCCCAAGTATTGATTCCCATACTCTTCTATGTTCTACATTTTCTCGTGATGCAGGTTTAGGTTCTCAATCTCAGCAGCGATAGTGATCTTTACGTACCTCTATCTTTATTCTTACAGTTGGTGAGTCCTTATAGTTCGAGGACCTATGTCCCTGATTTTTGCCTTAATAGTAGATGGTTGTTTCTTTTCAGTTCAGGCAAGTCAATTAGGGATCTGTCCCAATGGCTTCTCAGTGTTCTATTGTAGAGGCTTTGTTAGACTAGAGTACCAGCATGTACAGGACTTTTAGTATTTTGTTTGTACAGGAATGTATTTCTTCGTATCACAATATGCTCATGACTTGATTATTCCTCCCTATTTTAAAATATTTAGTGTTATAGTGAGTTCTAAAAGTGATGACAGGTTTAGAGAGTTAGCTTGAGGCCACGTGTGGCCTTAAGCACCATGTGATATCTCAGGATAGGTTCTTGGGGCGTTATAAGCTTCGTATCAGAGCCTAAGATTTGAAAAGTCCTAGGGAGTTCGATGAGCTGCGTTACATAGAGTCTTGATCATCGGTGTATAGTGCACCATATCTATGAGCAAGAGGCTATAGGATGTTTTAGGAAAAGTTGTTTCTTTCTTTCAAAAATCTATCGTGCCTGCAACTGTTTCTCTCTACTATTAATTCATGCTCTATTATGACAGAAAGTGCCTCCTTGTAGAGCTTGCAAAAACAATGAACGACCTCATCCCGTTGATCCTTTAGGTAAGACAGTGTCCCACGCTGAATTTCGAGCAGCTTTTCAAGAGCTAGCCCAGGCGGTTACTGCCAATGCTCGACCCATGTTTAGGCTGCAGTTCTACCTCCCTAGGAAGGTAATTCACCGGCAACTTAGGTTTGTCATTTTATGCGGATGAATCCGCCAGAGTTTTATGGGTCAAACACAGGCGAGGACCCAAAAATGTATCTTGATGAGGTGAAAAAGATCACCCAAATTATGCATATAATGGAGGAAAAAGTGTAGAGTTAGCTTCCTATCACTTGAAAGATGTTGCTTATGATTGGGTGGAGATGTGGAGGAAGAGTAGAGGGGAGGATGCCGCTCCCATGACTTGGAAGTTGTTCTAGGATGTATTCTAAGATAGATTCTTTCCCTTAGAGCTGAGGGAAGTGAAACTAGAAGAATTTATGAACTTGAGACAGGGACCCATAACAATTAAAGAGTATTGTCATAAGTTTAACCAGTTATCTAAGTATGCTCCCGGTATAATGGTTGATTCTATATGAGTAAGGTTTTGGCTGTTGTATCTGCTTATGTTATGAAAGAGTACAGATCTGCTATGCTTAATAGGGATATGGACCTTTCAAGACTAATGATTCATGCTCAGCAGATTGAAGCGAACAAGGTGAAGGAGATAGCTAGAGTAAGGGTAAATAAGAGAGTTAGATCAGAGCAGCAGGGGTATGTTCAGACTAGATTTCTAGAGGGAATCACCCTCAGTCCCAGAACTGTTTACTTATGGCAGCTCCTTCATCATCCAGTGCTCCCGCATTCAGAATTAGGTAGGAGCAGGGTAATAGGCCTACTATGTCCAGGTCCCAGGACAGTGTAAGTAACAAACCTCATCCTCCCCCATGTTCAAAGTGCAGTAGGGACCATCCTGGTGAGTACTTAGTTGATCGGAGAGATTGTTTTAGTTGTGGTAAGTTGGGCCACAGATTCAAGGATTGCCCAAATGATAGACAGGGGTGTCGTGATGTTCGTCCCCAGAGTCAGGCTATTAGTTCTCCAGCCCTTTTAGTTCATCCTAATCCTCCTCAGGGTGCCTCGTCTAGTACTATAAGTGGCCAGCACTAGAATCACTTTTATGTTATACCACCCCTCCAGGAGCAGAAAGATCCACCAGATATTATTACTAGTACATTTCGTGTATTTCATTTTGATGTGTATGTGTTGATGGACCCAGGGTTAAGTCTTTTTTATGTGATTCCGTTGGTGGCTATGAATTTTAAAATCATTGCTGAAAAGATTCCTGAGCCTATTCTGGTTTCTACTTTGGTAGGAGAATCTGTTATTGCTAAGCAAGTGTATAAGAAGTGTCCTATCACTATCCTTCATTGAATCATATGTGCTGATTTGATTGAGCTAGATGTAGTTGATTTTGACATTATTCTGGGTATGGATTGGCTTCACTCTTATTATGTGTCTATAGACTGCCGTACCCGTGTAGTCAAGTTTCAGTTTCCCAATGAGCCAGTCTTTGAGTGGTTCGGAAATTCTGCATCCCCTAAGAGTCATTTCATATCTTACCTGAAAGCCATAAAATTTATATCCAAGGGTTGCATCTATCATTTGGTTTGAGTTAAATACCCTAAGTCCGAGACTCTGACTATTCAGTTCATTAGTGTTGTCAGTGAGTTTCTGGATGTTTTCTCGAAAGATCTCCTAGGGGTACCTCTCAATAGAGAGATAGACTTCGGGATTGATCTTCTTTCCGATACGCCGCCTATTTCTATTCCTCTGTATTGTATAGCCCCCACAGAACTTAAGGAGTTAAAGGAGTAACTCAAAGATCTTCTTGATAAGGGTTTTACAAGGCCCAGTGTGTCTTCTTGGGGTGCACTCATTCTATTCGTACGAAAGAAAGATGGTTCATTGAGTATGTGCATTAACTATCGTCAGCTCAGCACGGCCACAGTCAAGAATAAGTACCCTCTTCCTAGAATTGATGACATATTTGATCAGCTGCAAGGCGCCAGTTATTTCTTAAAAATAGATTTGAGAGTCGGTTATCACCAACTTAAAGTCAGAGAGTGCGGTATTCCAAAGATATTTTTTCGCACCCGTTATGGTCATTTTGAATTCCTGGTCATGTCCTTTGGGCTAACTAATTCCCCACCAGCTTTTATGGACCTTATGAATCGGGTGTTTAGACAGTACTTGGATATGTTTGTTATTGTGTTCATAGATGATATCCTTGTATACTCTCGAAATGGAAATGACCATACAGATCATCTCTGAATTGTCTTACAGACCCTTAGAGATCATCAGTTGTTTGTTAAATTCAACAAGTATGAATTTTGGCTAAGGTCAGTTTCCTTTCTAGGTCATGTTATTTCTTCTGAAGGTATTCGAGTTGATCCTCAAAAGGTAGAAACTGTGAAAAATTGGCCTACACCTATTTCCCCATCTAACATTAGGAGTTTCTTGGGTCTAGCTGGTCACTATCATCATTTTGTTGAGCTTTTCTCCTTCATTGCTGCTCCTTTGACCCGGTTAACCCAAAAGAAAGTTAAATTCTAGTGGTCAGATTCTTGCGAGAAGAGTTTTTAGCTGTTGAAGACTTGACTCACTTCAGCCCTTGTGATGACCCTGCTTAATAGTGTAGATGATTTTGTAGTGTATTATGATATCCTGAGTTTTCCCATTAAATATTATGCTCCCAAATGTGTCAAATCGTTAAATCCTTTTTATCTTTCCAAGAGTCCGTAAAGATCTCGGACGAAAATATATTGAATTCTGTTCTTTATCATGATTAATAATTTTTTTGTATGGAATTTCTGGATATGCGACCCGTCATCGCGTAGAGCATCAAATAATCTTTCCAACGATATGTGGATCATCCAAAACGTGCACTCGAGCGATGAGTTATGATCATTCCGATCTAACTGTGAATAGTGGTGAACAGTAAATGTGCAGGAAAAAAATACTCAGGCCAGGCGAATTTTAGGGTCAACTTCAAACGATCATAACTCCTTGTACATAATGATCTGGGTGAGCTACTATATATCAACAAAAATCTCTGAGAGTCCTCTTTCCAATGAAATTGGTTTCATCCAATTTTTCCATCGAATAAAAAAGTTATGGTCGATCTACTTCAGCCTATCAAAATAGTCCACGAAAGGACAAATTTGACATTATTTAATTTTTAAGGGTATTTTGGTCATTTCCACTCCAATACATCCGGGTAAACCATAAATTTAAGTCCATTAAGAGCATTCAATAGCTCATTTTTCTCCAAAAGTTCCTAAGGCTCAAACCCCAACCCTACTACTCCAAATTTCATCCTTCTATGTCTCTTGATTGAACCGTAGAAATTTTAAATGAATTTGGGATTCGAGTTGATCATGTTAAGGGCTTCGAGAAGCACCCTTTATTTTCGTGAATAAAGTTCCGGAGTCAGAAGTTCATATTCATCTTCCATTTTTATGTATGTGGGGCTTTGAACAAAAATAATTCTTCCATTCTTGTGCCCGTATCTTTAATTTTTATTATGGATTATTATGAGTTTGGCAAATGAATTTATTTTCAAGATATCCTACCATGATATTTTGATTATGTATATATGTAAATTGCTCAAGTTAGCCAATTATGGTTATTTAATGGATTCATATGGTTCTGTAAGTTGAATTATGTCTAAATAATTTGATTATAAACTTATAAAGATTTGAATTGTAATTTTTGAATCACATGAGTATTTGACTATTTTTGTTCTATGAATTGAGATTTAATATTGGGATTCTTGGTGTTTCTATCAAGAATTGATATATTTTGAACATGTATTCACGTTTTAAGTTCAAGAATGACTTTTTGGTATTTTCAAGTGTATTCAAGCCATGTGTCAAATTTTGAGCTTCCTTATGACGATTTGAGTTATTGGGTATATTGATATCGAAGTTGCAATGAGTCTTGGTATTTTTTGGATGGTTTTGATAAGTTAAATTATTGAAAATATTATGTATTGAGTCTTCATATCGTTGTCCAAATGTCGAGTCAGTTATGGTTCAATGCATTGATACTTTGTTGATGTTGTGGAAGATTAAAATGTTTTGAGCTAAAATGTGTTGAGTTAGGAATCCACAAATTGATATGATTTGATAAATGAGAAAGAGATTTGATTTGGTCTTTATGATAGAGCCTTGTGATATTGTGGTGGATTTCCTAAAGCATTCTGAGCTTGTCGGGGAGTAGTACTTAGCACCGAGAGGGAAATTTGGTATTTCCCAAACCTATGTGCCACCATAGGGTTGTTTGATGATGATATTATTGGCCAGAGAGCCCGATTATGATTATTGTAGTTTTATGGTCATACTCCCTGGCAAAGAGTACGACGCTCCCGCCAACGGAGATTTTAAACGTTGGTATTCTACATAGCTCACATGGGGTTGTCGGTTATAGGAAACTCCCATGTCCATAAGATTAAGTTTCTTGAATTGCCGAGTCACTTCGAGATTTGAGTCAAAGAGTTGAGATATTTATGATGTTTTATGGTCATTTATGATGATTTATAATTACGTATGATGATTTTTGATGATATGATAATTTATGATGATTTAGGATGATTTATCATAATTTATGATTTATAATGATTTACGTGGATTACGAGATTTTATCATATGAACTGTTTATTATGAAATTACAAAAAGTATGATTTGATATAACTTCAGCCAAGTGAATCATCGTTGTTCGTATGCATGTTTCTATGAAATTGATTATACTATTTATATTGTTACATGCACCCCCACATACTCAGTACATTTCAAAGTGCTGATCCATATATCTCCATGGGCTACATTCTTACCAAAATGTAGGTACAAGCTATAGCGCACATATCATGTTCAGCTAGGTCGTAACTCTCGATCAGCAGGTCATTAGTCCTTTTGATTCAGGCACTTGAGTTGTTCAGATTTGAGGTGTATTGTATTTTCTTGCATAAATTAGGTGATTTCACCTTGTTCTAAAATACCGAATATAGTCAAGCGTAAATCCTTATAGATGGTGCTTTCTTAGATAATCTTCTCTGATACTATGGGCTTGTGAGTGAGCTAGAAAAAAATGATTTCATTAGTGCTCTTGAGTTCCGAAAAAATTAAGGTGTCATATGTACGTTCTTGAAGGTTGTGCATTAAGCCTATGTCGGAAGTATTTTTGGATTTCTCCTTAGAATTCATGATGTGATTTCGTATTTTCCTTATCCATTTACTAATGTTAAGATAGGGTGATTAACTAGTTCCAATTTTCTCTCTTGATTATATCCTTGGGCTTATTAGCAAAGGTTCCATAGCTTTCAAGATGTACCCTCATCCTTCTTGAGTCGTTCAGTCGAGGTAAAGTGAGACATATATTCTCAGATCCTTGATTATGGTTACCAGGCTTTTATTTCTTGAAAATATCTTCTGATCATCTTTTGATGAAAACTTGAAGTCTAGTGAAGCCGTGTGGGGCTTATTTCGATTCACTAGCATAATTGTTTTGATATTTATTTCCTTTTTCAAAATACAAAACCAAAGTCTAGTAAAGCCGTGTGAGGCCTGTTTTTATTCACTAGCAGTTGGTTGTTTACTCTGTTGTTCTTGCATTGGTTGGAACCAAGGGGTTGGAAACGTGGTGGAAGGCGGTGTTAATAAATTATTATGGCATAGGCCATAGAATTATGGATGATTATTATCGTTATGAGTTTTTGGTGGACTAGTATGTTTGGGATGTTTTATAGATAGAAATGGTTGTTGAGATTGTTGTTAATCGTAGTCAGAGTGAGTTGTTAAGTTTGTATAGTGGGTGATGAGAAAAATGAATTTAATGATTGAATTACTACGACATTAGTGATAGAGAGGAGATTTAGTAGGTTTGAACAGTATGTACAGGAGCTTCTGTCTATTTGTTTATGATCAAGTGTGATATTGTGTATTGAGGTAGTAGTATGCTCAAGGTGTTATGGGGATTTTTTTTAAGTTATTAAATGTTAAGCGGTTAGTGTTATCCTTGATCGGGTAAATATGAATGATGATATGTGGTATACGATGTAATTGTGAGTTAACTTGGGCATTATAGGTTGACGAGGGTGTTAACTTGAGATGTGATATTACTAAAACACCAAAAAGTTAGTCTGGTTTAGCGAAGGTTTGATGTATCCATGGTAAGTGCTAGAATCTAAGCTGCGGAGTGCATAAATTATTGTATGATAACTTTTGAAGTTGTCTAAGTTGGTGGGTATTTGAGAGTTATGTTAAGATTGGGTTTTACGCTCGCAGGTGTAGTTATGCGGGTTAAGTTATGGATCTTGTGTATGGGTATATCCGAGGACCCTGGAGTAAAGCGAATGCCATGGACTAGAGTTTGTATGGTGATTTGTTGACTCGGAGTGTTGGCTTAAGTCTAAGGGGGAGATAGTAAAAAAAAAACTAAGTTAAGACTACAAGATTTAGGTAGGTGTATCGGTGGGTTGCAAGTTGGTGGTGACAAGGAGTGCTGTTGATCCTATTTCACCTCAGCCTTTTCAATGACTTCGATATTTTCTCATGTATTCTCCTAACTATCGAAATATGGAGTCCCAATTTTTTTAGCGGGCGAAATTGACATTCCATAAGCTATAAACTCCAATCTCAAGTTGCGCGGTTCATAATGCATATGCTTAGGTTTTATTGTATGTTCAAGTTCAGTCCACCGGCAACACCCTTAGCGACCAATAAGATTCATGTCCTGGGTGTCCTTAATCTTTAATCTTGATTCTGGTTGAATTCATGCATTTGATGCCCTAGTTCTCCGACCTCAATAACCGCACCAAGTCATACACAATATCCCTTCATATTCTACCCTTTCATGACTTTCCATTTGTTGATGGAGTGTGGATGAATAGTGGTGATGATAGGAGAGAGTGAGCGGGTTTTTGTTGATAAAGATTGTGGCATGTTCATTTTAGCTAAGGTGGAAAGTGTGGAGTAAGTTTGAGGCTAGGCTTTTGATAGATGTCATAGTTATTTGAAGCATTTTATGTTGTGTTTGTGAAAGTGGTAGTGTGATGGTTTATCTGGTTTATAGGTGGGTAATTGTTGAAGTGAAGTCCTGTGCATGGCTTAGTTAATTGGAAAAGTTAGTGAGTGTTTTCTTAAGAATAGTGCCCGGAAGTTGTGTTAATAAAGGATTGTAGAATTTGAAAAAGGTGATTTATGGGTGTTGATTAGGAGTGTATACGTAATTATAAAGATAGGCTTGAACATCATGTGTGGATATATGGATGGAGATTAAAGTTTATATTATCGATAAGTTTTGGTGTCTATGTTGATTTAGAAGTCTAAGCTAAAAGCTCTTGTAAATTGATCTTGCATAGCACTTATGTATTGTGAATATATCTCTTGTCTGAGGATATTAGTTGCAAATCCTTATTTCAATATATATATATATATATTGTCCGGACCATATCCCAAACCCAATTGCTTCCTAGTAGTGTTGAAAGTTCCTTGGAAAGATTTTGAATCATGTCCTAATTGAATGAGAGCGTGTCTTGATTCGGTCCGAGCACGTAGAAATTCAACTTAATAGTTATTTCGACAGATTCATATATTTCTTCCATCTTCTGATGTGGTCCAATCTCACTACTTGAAGTTTCGTGAGCATAACCATTTCAAGAATGATTAATGTGCGTCGAAGCGAGTTACCAAATTCTATTTAGCCTTTCCTTTTGTTCCCAACCCAAGTATTAAGCCATGGGTCGATCATAAAGTGTCCCGTGTATCAATTAGTATTATTCGGGGAGAACCGATCCCAAGAGGGAGATATTGTGATATCCCAAGTTTTCATATCCTAGATCTTTCATCTCTTTCTTTGTGAATGCGGATTTAAATAGAATTTAATAATTTTTCCTTCATCCAACTCCTTTAGTAATAGACTCAACTATGTCGTTGTGATTATCATGATCTTATACATCGGAAAGTACTCCAAAGCTTAGAAAAATATAAACGCGTATCCTCAATTTTCCTTGTCTTCCTAACCCAACGAGCGACATTCGGGGATGAATGTTTCCAAGGGGGAGATGATGTGATATCCCGAGTTTTCCCATTAAATATTTCGCTCCCAAATATGTCGAGTCGTTAAAGCCTTTTTATCTTTCCAAGAGTCTGTTAAGATCTTGGACAAAAATGTGTTGAATTTTGTTCTTTGTCGTGATTAATAATTTTTCTGTGTAGAATTTCTGGATATACGACATGTCATCGCGTAGAGCATCGAATAAGCTTTCCAACGATATGTGGATCATCCAAAACAGACACTCGAGCGATGAGTTATGGTCATTCCGATCTAACCGTGAATAGTGGTGAACAGTAAATGTGCAGGAAAAAATATTGAGGCTAGGCGAATTTTAGGGTCAACTTCAAACGATCATAACTCCTTTTACATAATGATCTGGGTGAGCTACTATATATCAACAGAAATCTCTGAGAGTCCTCTTTCCAATGAAATTGGTTTCATTCATTTTTTCGATCGGAGAAAAATGTTATGGTCGATCTACTTCAGCCTAACAAAACAGTCCACCAAAGGACAGATTTGACATTATTAGATTTTTAAGGGCATTTTGGTCATTCCCACTCCAATACATCTGGGTAAACCATAAATTTAAGTCCATTAAGAGCATTCAATAGCTCATTTTTCTCCAAAATTTCCTAAGGCTCAAACCCCAACCCTACTACTCCAAATTTCATCCTTCTATGTCTCTTAATTGAACCGTAGAAATTTCAAATTGATTTGGGATTCGAGTTGATCATGTTAAGGTCTTCGAGAAGCACCCTTTATTTTCGTGAATAAAGTTTTGGAGTCGGAAGTTCATATTCATCTTCTATTTTTAGGTATGTGGGGCTTTGAACAAGAATAATTCTTCCGTTGTTTTGCCCGTATCTTTAATTTTTATTATGGATTATTATGAGTTTGGCAAATGAATTTATTTTCAAGATATCCTACCATGATATTTTGATTATGTATATATGTAAATTGTTCAAGCTTGCCAATTATGATTATTTAATTGATTCATATGGTTCTGTAAGTTGAATTATGTCTAAATAATTTGATTATGAACTTATGAAGATTTGAATTGTAAGTTTTGAATCACATGAGTATTTGACTATTTTTATTCTATGAATTGAGATTTAATATTGGGATTCTTGGTGTTTCTATCAAGAATTGATATATTTTGAACATGTATTCACGTTTTAAGTTCAAGAATGAATTATTGGTATTTCCAAGTGTTTTCGAGCCATGTGTCAAATTTTGAGCTTCCTTATGACGATTTGAGTTATTGGGTATATTGATATCGAAGTTGCAATGAGTCTTGGTATTTTCCGGATGGTTTTGATGAGTTAAATTGTTGAAAATATTACGTATTGTGTCTTCATATCCTTGTCCAAATATTGAGTCGGTTATGGTTCAATGCATTGATACCTTGTTGATGTTGAGGAAGATTAAAATATTTTGAGCTAAAATGTGTTGAGTTAGGAATCCACAAATTGATATGATTTGATAAATGAGAAAGATATCTGATTTGGTCTTTATGATAGACCCTTGTGATGTTATGGTGGATTTCCTAATGCGTTCTGAGCTTGTCGGGAGTAGTACTTAGCACCGAGAGAAAAATTTGGTATTTCCCCAAACCTATGTGCCACCGTAGGGTTGTTTGATGATAATATTATTGGTCAGAGAGCTCAATTGTGATTATTACAGTTTTAAGGTCATACTCCCTGGCAAAGAGTATGACGCTCCCGCCAACGGGGGTTTCAAACGTTGGTATTCCACGTATCTCACGTGGGGTTGTCGGTTATAGGAAACTCCTGCGTCCATAAGATTAAGTTTCTTGAATTTTCGAGTCACTCTGAGATTTGAGTCAAAGAGCTGAGATGTTTATGATGTTTTATGGTCATTTATGATGATTTATAATTACCTATGATGATTTTTGATGATATGATAATTTATGATGATTTAGGATGATTTATCATAATTTATGATTTATAATAATTTACGTGAATTAGGAGATTTTATCATGTAAACTGTTTATTATGAAATTATGAAAAGTATGATTTGATATAACTCAAGCCAAGTGAGTCATTGTCCGTATGCATGTTTTAACGAAATAATTACACTATTTATATAGTTACATACACCCCCACATACTCAGTACATTTCAAAGTGCTGATCCATATATTTCCATGGGCTACATTCTTACAAAAATGTAGGTACAAGCTATAGCGCACATATTATGTTCAGCTGGCTCGCAGCTCTCGATCGGCAGGTAATTAGTCCTTTTGATTCAAGGAATTGAGTTGCTCAGATTTGAGTTGTATCATATTTTCTGTATTCAGTCGTATTGAGTAGGGGTAGCTGGGAGTCATGACCAGGCTATCTTTGGTCAATGCTAGTAGAGGCTTCATAGACAGTCACTAGTAGTCAGTGTATTCAGTTTCAGATTTGTATATATATGAGCAGAATTGTGATCGTATAATTTTACTTTCATGTTGGTCAGACTAAGTTATGGGTTGTTTCAGTACTATTTCTTCTATTTTATGTATTTTATTCAGTTTCTTTTTGTTATGCCAGATGAAGGGTTATCTTGGGGTCACTTGTGACCTTAAGAACTGTGTGACATCTCGAGATCTGATTTTGGGGCGTTACATGTATTGTGATGCCTCGAGAGTACGTTTGAGTCGCATATTAATACAGAAAGGTAAAGTTATAGCCTATGCCTCCAGGTAATTGAAACCGCATGAGAAGAATTACCCGACCCATGATCTTGAGCTAGCTGCAGTAGTTTTTACCTTAAAAATCTGGCGACATTACTTGTACGGTGTTCATGTTGATGTCTTTAAGGATCACAAGAGTTTGCAATATGTGTTCACTCAGAGAGAGTTGAACCTGCGGCAGAGACAACGGTTAGAATTGCTGAGGAACTATGATATGAGCCTATTGTATGACCCGGGCAAGGGTAATGTAGTGGTGGATGCCCTTAGCAGGTCGTCCATGGGTAGTGTGATGCATGTAGAGAACGATAAAAAGGAATTGGTTCGCAAAGTGCATCGTTTATCTTGGTTGGGTGTTAGATTGCTTGATTCAGTTGAGGGTAATGTTTGGGTTCAAGGTAATTCTGAATCTTCTCTAGTTTTGGAAGTGAAGGAGAAGCAGGTTATGGATTCACATTTGGTCGTACTGAAAGGGTCAGTTAAAGACCAAAAGGTGGGGGTTTTCTCCCAAAGGGGAGATGGTGTACTGAGGCTTCAAAATAGATTATGTGTCCCTAATGTTGATGATGTAAGACAGAGAATTATGGCTAAAGTGCATGGCGCATGGTATTCTATTCATCCCGGTGCTACTAAGATGTACCATATTTT
Organism: Capsicum annuum; assembly: GCF_002878395.1. NCBI lineage: Eukaryota > Viridiplantae > Streptophyta > Magnoliopsida > Solanales > Solanaceae > Capsicum > Capsicum annuum. The sequence continues at coordinate 75,417,855 of NC_061114.1, forward strand.
GTGAAAAATTTATTGGTGGAGTGGTATGAAGAGGGATATAGCGAAGTTTGTAGAGAAGTGTGCAACTTGCCAACAGGTGAAGATAGAGCACCAGAGACTCGGTGGTATGATGCAAGAATTTAGCATTCCTACTTGAAAGTAGGAAGTGGGGAATATGGATTTTGTGGCTGATTTACCTCTCTCTCATCGTCATCATGATTCTATTTAGGTCATTATAGATCGGTTGACTAAGTCAGCACATTTCCTGCCAGTACATACATCTTTTACCACTGAGGACTATGCTAAGTTGTACATCCGAGAGTTAGTCAGGTTGCATGGAGTTTCGTTGGCTATCATCTTCGATAAAAGTACTCAATTTACTTCTCAGTTTTGGAGAGCTTTTCAAAAAGGTATTGGCACCCAAGTTTGTCTTAGCTCTACTTTCATCCACAGATAGACGGTCAGGCTGAGAGGACTATCCAGACTTTGGAGGATATGTTAAGGGCATGTGTTCTTGATTTCAAAGAAAGTTGGGATGAGCATTTGCCATTGGTTGAATTTGCTTATAACAACAGTTTTTATGCTAGCATTGGAATGGCTCCATTTGAGGCTTTATATGGACGGCGATATATATTACCCATAGGTTGGTTTGAAGTGGGTGAAGCTATTGCGATTGGACCAGATGTTGTGTTCGAGGCCATGGAAAAAGTTAAGTTGATTCGGTAAAGGTTGAAAAAATCCCAGAGTTGTCAGAAGTTATATGTAGATGTAAGAAGAAGAGCTCTTGAGTTTGAAGTTGATGATTTGGTGTACTTGAAAATATTGCCCATGAAAGGGGTGAAAAGATTCGAAAAGAAAGGAAAGCTTATTTCCCGACATGTTGGCCCTTATAGAGTTTTGAATCGTGTTGGGAAAGTAACTTATAAGATTGAGTTGCCTGCAGAGTTGTCAGCTGTCCACCCTGTCTTTCACATTTCTATGCTCAAGAAGCACTATCAGAGAGCTTAGATGTTCGGGATAGTCTTTTGTATGATGAAGTTCCAGTTGAGATCTTAGATTATCAAGTCCGTCGACTAAGGAATAAGGAAGTTCCCTTGGTTAAAGTTCTGTGGCAAAATCAATCAATAGAGGGTGTTACTTGGGAAACAGAAGCAGATATGTGAGTTAAGTATCCTCATCTCTTCTCTACGAGTTCGAATCAAGATAAAGGTATCATTCTTTCTTAATTCAGTTTCCTTCTAATCCAGCGTATTCAGTTGTATAGATATCCATTCTATGATTAGTGCATTCTATGAAGTACTAAAAAATCTAGAGTGAAGTAAGTCGGTTGAGAAAATTGTTCCCATGAAGTATTTCCTATTCCTCTTTGATCTTGAGCCTAACTAGCAACATTAGAGGATGAATGTTTCCAAGGGGGATATATTCTAATACCCTGATCGTTCCTTAAGCCTGAATCTATCTTTTGAAGTGAATATAGACAACTTCCAAGGTGAATGATGTTTAAAACGTGTTGTATCTCTCTAATTTCAACTTTTTGCCATGTAGATCATTGAATAAGCTTTCCATTAATACCAAATTTGCCCAAATCCAACACTTGGGTGAAGAGTTAGAGCCATTTTGGTGAGACAGTGTGCCACATGGAACTTTAGCGCGTTATGGAGCCAGCCAAAATGACAATTGTCATTTTCCAGTGAACCTCCGTGATATTGACGTGTCACACCAAGGCTCAATTTTAGGATTGTCAAATTCCAGTGCACCAACGTGATTCCACTGTGCTGTACTTCCCTTCAAGGTCACGACCAAGGTGGAAAATATGACTTCACCGCGTCGCGCCACTGAGCAGTTTCCCAATTGTCCAATTCTAGTGAAGGACCGTGATCCTGGCGCATCGCGCTAGGGCCAAAAATTGAGCTCCAGTTCTAGAATTTGCTCAAGGGTATTTTGGTATTTTCCACCCGTCCCTACCCTTTATATATATACAAATGAGGGAGAAAATCCTCATTTCCTCTTCCATTTTCTAAAAAATTCTAGGGTTTCTCTGCAAAATTCAATCCAATTCTTGTCTAAACATCTCAACATCAAGCCATTGTTTTCACAAATTAGTTCAAGATTTAAAACTTCCAAGTCAAGAACATTAAGATCTCTATCTCAAAAAGTGGGAAAAGAAGTCTATAGAAAGTTTATTCATCCCAGATAATAATCAAGGTATGTGAGCCTTGAACAAGAATACCCTTTCATTCTTGTGCCCGAACAATTGATTTTTACTATTGGAATTTCATGATCCTTGCAAGTGGGTTTATACCCAAAATTTTTTATTTATGATTTATGAGATTTGAGTTGATTAAGTTTGATATTTATGATTATTTTACCATTATATTTCTTAAATTGAGAATTTATGCCATGAATTGTATTTTGTTATAATGTAATGATGATTTCTAAGTTATTTAAGATAAGTGTCATGAGTTATTCTTTTCCATGAGAAGATTCAGTATTGAATATATATTGATATTGAGTTTGAGGGTCAAGAATGAGTCGTATGATGTTTTCTTGAAGCTTTTGATACTTGATATGATTTGATAAGCAAGTGTACTTAATGTGGAGAAAGACTGTTTGAGTTTGAGTCGAGTTAGGAATCCACAAGTTGTATATGATTTACAGATGAGATATATTTATGATTTGGACTTCATAATAGACCCTTGAGTTGATTAAGGTGGATTTTAAGCTGAGTCTGGGAGAAGTATTTAGCACCGAGTGGAAAGTGTGGGTTCAGCGCATCCTATTTCCCCAGAACTACGTGCCACCCTAGTATTGATATTTGAGGGCTAAAGAGCCGAGATTGTGATCACAAAGATGAGTTCGAGGTTATACTCATTGGTAAGAGTATGGCGCTCCCGCCAATATGGGGTTCCTTCCTTAGGAGGGCAAAATGTTGGACTCCTCATGCAGCTCACATAGTTTATGTCGGTTATAAGAAACTCCCAAGTCCATAATAGTCTAAGTTTCTTGAGTTACCAAGTCACTCTAAGTCATGATTTAAAGAGTTTGAGTTGAGTCCAATTATTTATGAGATTTGTGAAGCATGTGTTATTATCAATGATTTATGGAAATTATGTTTCAGGAAATTCAAATGAAGAGAGTCATTATTAGCAGCATGCATGACTTTATTTTACATTTATGATATTGCTAAAAGTGTTGCATACACACCCACATAATCAGTACAATCCCAAGTACTAATTCCCATACTGTTCTATGTTATACATTTTCTCATGATGTAGGTTTAGGTGCTCAGTCTCAGTAGCGATAGTGATCTTTAAGTACCTCCTTATACATTCTTATAGTTGGTGATTCCTCATGGTTCGAGGACCTATGTCCCTGATTTTTACCTTGATAGTAGATGGTTGTTTCTTTTCAGCTCAGGCGGATCAGTTGGGGATCCGTCCCAATGGCTCCTCAGTCTTTTGTAGTAGAGGCCTTGTCAGACTAAAGTACTAGCATGTATTGAACTTTCAGTATTTTTTTTGTACAAGACAGTATTTTTTCGTATCACAGTATGCTCATGACATGATTATTCTTCCCTATTTTAAAATGATTAGTGTTATAGTGAGTTCTGAAAGTGATAATATGTTTACAAAGTTAGCTTGAGGCCACGTGTGGCCTTAAGCACCGTGTGACGTCTCAGGATAGGTTCTTGGGGCGTTACATGAGGTCTCTTTGATGAGTAAAATTTGAATGAAAATGCTCCAAAGCTAACAAAATCATTTCTTGATATGCGCGCATTTGGACTTTTCTGTCTGTTATGCTAATGGTATTTTCTGCCTTGTAGTTAGCTAATAAAAATAATTTCTATTGCTTACTTAGATGTATATCTTGTTCAAATATAGACTATTTAGTGTGTCCTTATCCTTAGAATTTGTTTAAGTGCTCTTTTTTGTTCACATTTTATCATGCTTATTTTTTTGCAGCAGTCAAGAAATATGCAACTGCCCAGCAAAAGTAATCATGTGAGGTGGTTGTTTCTTTGTGCATGTGATATTTCTTTTTGTGTGAGTTGGTGGGTTTTCTTTGTGGGCATGATATTTATTTTCTTGTGAGATTGTAGGTTTCTTTGTACGTGTGATGTTTATTTCTTGAAGAGGTCCTAAATGATAAATTGTTTTAAAGTACTAAAACAAGATTATTCCATATGCTAATTACTTGTGAAAAATCCCTCAATTATGTATATATATTGTGTGCTTTCTAGATAAAACTCAATATGACTTCTTTTTACAGGTTTTGATATTTTGAAGATGGAAGCTTTGAAGATTTCGTATAGGCTATTCAAAGTTGATTGTTGTCATTACTGAGACTTTACAATACAATCTAGGAATGTTAGATTTAGTATTATGTGAACAGTTTTATGATATTTATATCTTGGCTATAAGATAATTGAAGTGTAAATACATTTGTTTGTAATATATCCAAAAGTTTTCTTCATATATTTTATATGCATCTCATTCTCTATATTACATTTTATAATAATTTTAAAAAATTGGGCAAACAAAATTATATATTTAGTTAGAGACTATAATTTATGGTCTACAAAACATAGTTCAGGGACTGTGTATTTCTTAGGGCCAGTAGATAATGGTTACTAAAGGTCTATAGGGAGAAAAAGAACATACGTGTAATATTTAATTAAGGACCAAAAAATTAGTCATCAAACAATTTTGGGGATTGGATTTATGCTAGTTGTTGAATGCCTTTATGGACCAGTAAAAAAGCTCGTCGTTATTGATTTTTTGCAGCGAAGCCTATAATTCTGGAGGACGACTAGATTTTTCTTCTCGCTAATGACTTTTAAGGACCAGAAATAGGCTTTTAAGGACAAGACTTCCCTTCATTAATAGCCCATTTTCTTGTAGTGACCTCAATGAAATTGTAAGCAAAATAACGCATCTTCATCCATCCCATAGTGGAGAGATATGTATGTAAACGTATCTACATATATTCATACTACAACCACATTCTTTACAAGGATAATTAATTCCTGGATCTCCAACTCATACCATAGCATAGCCTTTGGCCTAATAGTATATCTGGAGTAATAACAACATTATAATCATAGTTGCAGGCCCATATATATATCCAGAACTCATATCAATAATCATATTTATAAGTCGTAGAATATCCATAATCATATCACATATAGGAGGAATGTCACATCTAGGAGGCATAATATCAATAAGCATTTCATATCTATAAGACATATCATATCTATAGGTATACATCATGACTGTGAGAAATATCATCTCTCTTGGACAATTATCATATCTAAGAGGAATATCATCTCTATAGGCCCAATAATCATAACTAAGAGAAAAATAATCTCTATAGGCTCAATAATCATAACTAATAGGAAAATCATCTTTATAGGCCCAATAATCATAAAATAAGATAAAAATAATCTCTAGAGGCCCAAAATCATATCTAAGGGGAAATAGCATCTTTATGGGCCAAATATCACTCTTTAGAGGAACACTAATTCTATAGGCCAAATATCATATCTCTGAGGAATAACATCTTTATAGGCTCAATATCATAACTATAAAGGAAATCCTGTCCATAAGTTATTAATTATTATCCAGGAAATACTACATCATTATCCATTAATTAACCAAGAAAATCTTATAAACATAGCCCATTAGTCTCAACTAGGCCGAACATTCGCAACTAAGTCCACAAGGGCTAACACAAGTCTTGGCCTAAATGGGTAGGACCAACCTATTGCTAATCCCCAATTTCTATATTTTGGCAATATATAACTAGGCTAAGGTATCTAGTTCAATTTATATATGTCAAGTAATCCATAACCAATCCTAAGATGGGAACCTTGTCTAAAAACATAGGCATTTAAGTTAAATCTGCCCAAATTGTGGTTTCAAGATCACTAGACTAACCTAACAAAGGTTAATCATACTAATAATGATTTCAAAACTCAAACCACATCCCAAACCAAGCATTATATCATATCCATGCTACAAATTAGTCCAATCTAGGGAGAATGCAGTAGGATTCAAAAAGGGGTCATAAACATACCACCTTATGGATCTTAAACCCTTATATAATCCCAAAAAATTAATAATCAACTCTAAGTTATTCTACTCATAATCAAGCCTAAAATTCATATTTACATGTCATATATAACACTATCATCGTCGTAGAAGAGTAAGTAGAAGCCCACCGCAAAGCCAAATCATAAAACCTTACATCATTCACCAACGTCCATCTTTAGTTCACGACACCAAATTCCATCACACTATTAAAATCATAATCTACTCATTAATATGCTTCTAACGATACCCATATTGCACTATTGTGCTTTGGGTCCAAAAACAACACCAAAAATATTACGAACTACGCGATAATCGAACTATCAATTCCAGAAAGACATAAATAACTTAGAGAAACTATGGAGAATACCTAGTAACAAATATAAGTAAAAATATGAAATATAACTTGAAGGGTCTTTAAAGTTCTGCTTAAAGAAGGGGTTACAAGAGCCAAAAGATAGAATTTCACTATCACCACCTTTGAGGAATGTGAGATCATCAAGAAGAAAAGTGGAGTGACAAATTATTTAGTGGTGTCTAAACTCATGTTGGATTAGAAATGAGCAAATACTGAAGTAGATCAAGTGACTTCATTGCTTGTGGAGAAAAATATTGAGATTGCTTAATCAACATTATCCTTGCAACAAGCTTCTGGGGAAACAAGTGGGGACCTGATCTCTTGATTGATCTTTAAACCAAAAATTCTCATACATATGTTTACGATCATTTAATCATGATCCTCAAGTACCTTTCCAAGTCCTCTTATTAATCCTTGTTTCTTTTTTCCAAAGTCCTAGTACTATTCTCCTCTAAAGATTCCCTATTTCATGGTTTGTACCTTGTTATATTTTAGTATTTCTTGTGTAATATTTTACTAGTATTCCCTATAAATGCATGGCTCTAGTTCATTGTTTTGTGTACTACTTATTCCTACGTTTATACCTTTATATACTCTCAGTCAAGGCTTTACAAGAGGATATTGATTGTATTTATGGGAGTGATTTGATATGTCTATGTAGATATTTTAGTTTTTTTCTCTTGAATAAGAAGACCTTTTATAAGACCCCGTAAAATTTCTAAGCTTAATTCAGTCCTTAGCTTGTCAAGGGGTCCCGACTTAGAAAATTCTAGCTAAGTTTCCAGAATTAGTTTATTTTTAGCCTTTGAAAGTTGGAAAAATATTTTCACAACCTTAATGTCCTTTAATGGTCTATATTTTTGTTAATTCATGATCAGGAATGTCTATAGGGGTTCCCGAACGAGTTTCAGATTTTTTGGACCTCGTTTAAATCTTGTTTGAAATCCTAAAATAGTGAGTTGACAAGATGTTGCCGGATTGTGTGGACAGAGAAAATGTTTCTCAGTTTAAGCCAATTTCCAGTGAACTGATGCGATGTTAGCACATCGCATTGGTTATCGCATTGGTACCCTCGACACATCATGTCCGATGCAGCATCGCTGGGCATTTTTTCTGTCTTTTAACCCCGTATTCTTAAGGGTAATTATGTTATTTTCCCCCAACCTTCAGTGCTCATAACATGAAATTTAGCCCTCTTTTGGCTAAATACATTCATTATTTCAGAAGTTCTCAAGAACAAGAAACCTTAGGTGATTAATTTCAATTCAAGAACTCAAGCTTTCCTCCATCAATCTTCAAGAAATTGTCAATCAAGGCATGTAAGTTCATCCAAGGGTCCCTTTCACCCTTGGAGCTCAAGAAACCCTTTCAAAATATGAATTTGAATTCCATGTTGGGGGTTTAATTATACACATGTTTATTTTGTGATATTATTTGGAAAGATTGAATCTTTATTGAATTCTCATGATTTTATGTTAAGTATATGGATGGAAATCCTTAAATTAAAGTGCTTGATATAGCCATGATGTATTATTTGTTGATCCATACCCTAGAAAAGGTTATGCCCTCCATGTGTTTGTTAAAATGCCTAAGTGATTAAGAATTGTGCATTATGACCTATTTGTGACTTATATGATGAACTTATGATTTACCCATATGTTTAAAATGACTCCCATGCTAAAAGCTTTGTCTTGTAATGATTTGGTGGAATGCGTATAAGTATTGATTTATGAAATTATGATAAGTTAGCATGTATTCACATTCATGTGTAAGATTAGGACTTGTGAATGCTTCATGAAATCCCTCAAAGATAGTATTATGAATTGTTGACTATGGTCGTGTGTTCAAGTAGTGTCATGTCTAATTATTTTTATGCTATCAAGTACTGGGGGTATTTAATATCCGAAAATTTAGTTGTGTGCCTAGAGCCAATGTCAGTCATCAAGATAACCTCAGTCAAGCAACAATCAGTAGAATTCAGTCAGTCTTAGAACTCAAGAAAACTCAGTAATATTCAGTTTAGTCCTCAGTAACTCAGTCAGCTAATAGAATTTAGTAATATTCTATCAGTTAATGGAATTCAGTGAACTCAGTCCAGTATATTTAGTTCAGTATCTATTAAGTTGGGAGTAGGATTCAGCACAGAGTGAACCCAAGGATGGGAACTCACCTAACAGTAAATGATGTGATTCTTAGAAGTAGTCCTTGCATTCCGGAACTACGTTGCCAGCATAGGTTAAGAAACCAAAATCTATCATATGAGGGTTGATGAGGTGGCTTAACCTGTTAGGTGAGGGTCCTGCCGTTCTCATTAGAGTACCTGACAGATAAGGGTCACTTATAGCTTGTCCTTAGCAATGGTGAGGTATTTAATCTCTTCCAATTGGGGTTATATATTGGACCCTAACTTAGTTATAATATCTTATTAGGGGCATGTTTGTTAGATGACTATCTACCATAGTCTCAGTCTCAGTCTTCAGTAAAAAACTAAGATAGTTCTACAAATTTTAGGACTATCAGATACAGTCACTCAGCTTAATACAAAACTCAGTTAGTTCTACAAGAATCAAGACTGTTAGACACAATCACTCAGTTATCAGCTATATCAGGTATCAGTAATCCATGTTATCAGTAAATTTGGTATTAAGAATCCTTATGATTTTAGTTACAGTTATGTATTCATGCATGTATCCTCACGTATTCATGTTCATGTTATTCGGTTAGTTTAATTCATGCATATAAACTCTTGTATTCATCCTTACCTCACCTTGCGTACTAGTATATTCACACGTACTGATGCATACTTTCCTTTTTACGCTATGGTATTTTATACCATAGGTTCAGATACTTGTTTTTGATCGCGCTTAGAAGTTTAGATATCAACAATTAGAGTTCTTGGTGAGTCCTCATATTTTGAGGACTAGATTATTTCATTCTTTCAGTATTTCAGTACTTAGTCATTTTCAGTAGATGGAGTTAGTTGGGGACATGTCCCACTAAAACCTTATTCTAATAGTTTAGAGCCATTCAGACTATAGCATGTTCAGATATTTATTTTCATCTTGGTATTATCATACCTTGTTCAGACATTGTTTTATTCAGTATTGTTTAGTTTTTGAACCTTATGGAAAGTTTTCCACCAGATTTCTACATTTATTTTTGTTATGTTGTTCTAACAATATTACTATTATCCAGTGCTCTGATACAGATATTAGTCATGGGTTAGCTAGTGGTCCTTCGAGGTTATTAGCACCTTGCAGCATTCGAGGTACTAGACTCGGGGTGTTACAAACTTGGTATCAGAACCTAAGGTTTAATAGAGTCATAGGAAGTCTGAAAGCTATATCTAATAGAGTATTATGCATGGGTGTGTTGCGCACCACATTTATGTGTAGGAGGCTATGAGATGTTTTAGGAACAGTTTCCTTTCTTTTAGTATTCATGTCGTGTGAGTGAGAATGAGCTCCATTTAAACTCTCAGTCTAATCCTTCTTTCTCTTTCATTTACAGAAAATGCCTCTAAAGAGGACTCAGGAAAGAGAAATAGGATATCAGCCAGCCCCTCAGCTCGAACAGCTTAATCTTTTAGGCGAACATGTCTCCCAAGTAGAATTTAGAATTGCATTCACTACTCTTTCTCATTTAGTTGTTACCCAGAAAGAACGTCCATCTGTCATTGCGGCCAACCCAGTGGTTAATTCTACTGCAGCTATAATTCAAGACTTCACCCAAATGAATCGTCCTTCTTTTTCTGAGTTTAAGACAGATAAGGACCCTCAGGATTATCTTGATCAGGTGCAAAAGATTAGTGATATTATGAGAGTGACTACTATCCAGAGTGTTGGGCTAGCTACATTTCAGTTGTAGGATATGGCTCATACTTGGTTTAATCAGTGGAAAGCAGAGAGGGCTATAGTTATAGGGCCCATTGATTGGGAGGAGTTTGCACCGCTTTTCTAAATAGATTCTTTCCCCTAGATCTGAGAGAAGCTAAGGTGTTAGATTTCATTAACCTCAGAAAGGGCAACATGACAGTGAAAGAGTATTCTCTCAAGTTTACTCAACTAGCTAGATATGCTCCTCATGTGGTGGGAAATAGCAGATCCTGAATGAGTATGTTTATGTCTGGAGTGAACGATAGTGTGGTCAAGGAGTGCAGGACCACGATGTTCATTAGTGAGATAGACTTGGCTAGGCTCATGATCCATGCTCAACAGATAGAGGAGTAGAAGAGTAAAGAGAAAGAAAAGCAGAATAAGAGAACTAGAATAGGTAAGTTCAATTTCAGTAAGCCTAAGATAGAGGGTGGGAATCATTATCAGTTTATCCTAAAGTCCTTAGCTCCATCTCTTTCCTCAGCCAGTGATCCAGTTCCTAAGTTCAGGAATGGTAACAAAAATAGGGCACTAGGCTCTAAGTATCAAAGCAGTGTTAGGAGTACCCGAACTCATCCTCTTTGTTAGACTTGTGGAAAGCACCATTAGGGTATTTTCAGAGTTGGTAGTGATGTTTGTTTAAGATGTGGCAAGCGAGGCCACAAAGTCAGAGATTGTCCCTAGTCAGGTTTTTAGGGTTGCCTAACCGTTCCTCAGCTTAGTCAGATCGCCCGAATCAGTAGGGTGCCACATCCAACACCACTAGTGAGCAATGGTCAAAAAGACTTTATGCTTTTCAGTCGCGATAGAACTAGAAGAATTCTCCTGATGTGGTCACTGGTAAGTTATAGATCTTTCATATACATGTTTATGCTTTGCTAGTTCCAGGAGCTTCTTTGTATTTTGTTACACCTTATATAGAAGTTGATTTCGGATTCAGTCCCAAAATTCTAGTTGTGCCCTTCCTAGTCTCTACTCCAGTGGGTTAAACTATCATAGCCCTGCGGGTATACAAGAACTTTCCGATTATGGTATTCCAGAAAGTCACTTCATCAAACTTAGTCGAATTAGAGATGACTGATTTTGATGTCATTCTCGGTATGGACTGGCTTCATTCATTCTATGCCACAGTCGACTATAGAAAAAGAATTGTCCAATTTTAGTTTCTGAATAAACCCATCCTAGAGTGGATGGGAAATACTTCAGCCTTTAGGGGTCAGTTTGTTTCCTACCTAAAGGCAAAGAAAATGATATCCAAGGGATATGTCTATCATCTTATTCGAGTTAAGGACTATCATTCTGAAACTACCAGCCTTGAATCAGTCCCAGTAGTGAATGAATATTTTGATGTGTTCCCAGAAGATTATCCCAGAATTCCTCCCTAAAGGGAAATAGACTTCAGCATAGACCTTTTCCCTGATACTCAGTCATATCTATTCTGCCATTTAGAATGGCACCAGTGGAACTCAGAGAATTAAAAGAGAAGTTGAAGGATCTCTTAGATAAGGGATTCATCAAACCCAGCGTGTCCTCATTGAGTGCACTAGTTTTATTCATATGAAAGAAAGATGGTTCTCTCAGAATGTGCATAGACTACCACTAGCTGAATAAGGTCACTGTCAAGAAAAAGTATCCACTTCCAAAAATCAATGAATTATTTGAACAACTCCGGGGTGCCAGTTATTTCTCTAAGATAGACCTCAATCAGGTTATCATTAGCTCAGAGTCAGAGAATGTGACATTCTAAAGACAGCTTTCAAAACTCGTTATGGTCACTTCAAATTCTTAGTCATGTCATTTGGTCTTACCTATGCCCCAACAACTTTCATGAACTTGATGAACCGTGTGTTCAAGTAGTACTTTGACATGTTCATCATCGGCTTCATAGATGACATCATTGTCTATTTTCTCAGTGAGCATGATCATGCAGACCATCTCAGCACAGTATTGCAGACCCTAAAAAATCATCAATTATTCACCAAATTCAGTAAGTGCAAATTTTGGTTGAGGTCGGTAGCATTCCTTAATTATATTATTTTTGGTTATGGCAGTAGAGTTGATCGTTAAAAGACCAAAGCAGTGAGAAACTGGCCTAGACCCATCACTCTATCAGATATAAGGTCATCTGTGTGTGCCTGGGGCCACCAAGATGTACCACAACTTATGGGAGATCTATTAGTGGAGTGGGATGAAGTGAGAAATTGCAGAGTTTATGGCTAAGTGCTCAACCTATCAGCAAGTTAAGATTGAGCATCAGAAGCCTAGTGGGTCCATGCAGGAGTTTAGTATTCCTACTTGGAAGTGGGAAGAAGTGAACATAGACTTTGTGATGGGTTTACCTCGTACTCATCGTTAGCAGATTCAATTTGGGTCATTATAGATAGAATTAATAAATTAGCTCATTTCCTTATAGTCCATACCTATTATCCAACAAGGATTACGCCAAACTCTACCTCAGAGTATTGGTTAGATTGCATGGTGTTTCGTTGTTTATTGTCTCAGATAAAGGTACCCAATTCAGTTCTCATTTTTTGAAAGCATTCCAAAAGAGTCTTGGTACTCGAGTTTACCTCAGTATAGCCTTTCATCCTTAGACCGATGATTAAGCAGAAAGGACTATCCAAACTATAGAAGATATGCTACGAGTGTGTGTAATTGATGTTAAGGGTAATTAGGATGAACACTTGCCTTTGGTTAAGTTTGCATATAACAACAGTTATCATTCCAGTAATCAAATGACTCCATTCAAAGCTCTCTATGGTAGGAGATGCAGATCTCTAATCGATTGTTTGAAGTCAGTAAGGCTATAGTGGTAGGGCCTGACTTGGTCTTCAATACGATAAAAAAAGTTTAGTTAATCAGAGAGAGGCTCAAGACATCTCAGAGCCAATAAAAATCGTATGTAGATATGCACAAAAAAAATCTCAAGTTCAAGATTGGTGATTATGTGTACCTAAAAATATCTTCTATGAAGGGAGTGAAGAGATTCATCAAGAAGGGAAAGATCAGTCCTCGATATATCGGTCCCTTCAAAATTTTGAGTTGCTTTGGCAAAGTAGCTTATGAGCTCGAGTTGCCTTCAGATCTAGCTTCAGTACATCCAGTGTTCCATATCTCCTTGCTTAAGATATGCATAGGTGACCCGATAGTTGTAGTCCTTATTGAGGGCGTAGATATACAGAACAGTCTCTCTTATGAGGAAATTCTAGTCAAAATCCTTGACTCTCAGATTCGCAGAATAACTAATAAATAAGTCCCTCTAGGCAAAGTTCTTTGGTGGAATTATCCGCTGAGGGAGCTACATGGGAAGAAAAAACAGACATGCGGACCAAGTATCCTCACCTCTTCTCTGCTAATTTAGAATCAACACAAGGTAATTGATTTCCTTAAGATTATTCCATTTCATGTTCAGAATTCAGTTACAAACTTGGCATTCAGTTTCATGCTCAGTTTTCCATTTTAAACTTGGTATCCTTTGCCATTGAATGCTCAGTCGCATGTTCATGAGTCAGTTCAGTCACGTATTCATGCATCAGATATGCATTATCAGCTTATCAGTTCTCCCATTCATTTGTTCATGTATCAGCTCAGTCATGAAATCATGCATCAGATATGCATGCTCAGTATAAAATTTAGTAAATCAATAATATCAGTAATGTTAGTCATGTAATCATGTTTCAGTTGTTCATGTTCAGTATGTACATCAGCTTACCATTTCTCCCATCTCAGTCAGTCTCATTCAAGGATGAATATTCCCAAAGGGGAGATATTATAAGACCCCATAAAATTTCTAAGCATAATTCAGCCCTTTAAGCTTGTCAAGAGGTCCCAGACTTAGAAATTTCTAGCTAAGTTTCCAGACTTAGTTTATTTTTAGCCTTCAAAAGTTGGAAATCTCTTTTTGTGACCTTAATGTCCTTTAATGGTCTATATTTTTATTAATTAATGATCAGGAATGTCTACAGGGGCTCCCGGATGAGCTTCAGATTTTTCGAACCTCTTTTAGACCTTGTTTGAAATCCCAAAATAATGAACCGACGCGATGTTGGTGCATTGCGTTGCCGATTGCGTCGACAGAGGAAATGTTTCTCAGCTTAAGGCAATTTTTAGTGAATTGTCGCGATGTTGGCACGTCACGTCAGTTATTACATTGGTACCCTCGATGCACCGTGTCGAATGTAGCGTTGTTGGGCATGTTTTTCTGTCTTCTAAACCTGCGTCCTTAAGTGTAACTAGGTCATTTTCTCCCGACCTTTAGCCCTCATTATACAAAATTTAGCCCTCTTTTGGCTAAATACATTCATTATTTCACAACTGCTCAAGAACAAGAAACCCTAGGTGATTAATTTCAATTCAAGAACTCAAGCCTTCTTCCATCAATATTCAGGAAATTGTCAGCTAAAGTATGTAAAGTGTTCATCCAAGGGTCCCTTTCACCCTTGGATCTCAAGAAACCCTTTTCAAAATATGAATTTGAATTCCATGTTGGGGGTTTAATTGTACACATGTTTATGTTATGATATGATTTTCCAAGATTAAATCTTTATTGAATTATCATGACTTTATGTTTTGTGGATTGAAATCCTTATATTGAAGTTCTTGATATAGCCATGATGTATTAGTTGTTGATCCATGCCCTAGAAAAGGTTATGCCTTCCATGTGTTTGTTAAAATGCCTAAGTGATTAAGAATTGTACATTATGACCTATGTGTGAGTTATATGATGAACTTATAATGTACCCACATGTTCAAAATGACTCCCATGCTAAAATCTATGTCTTGTAATGATTTGGTGGAATGCTCATAAGTATGGATTTGTGAAATTATGATATGTTAGCATTTATTCCCATTCATGTGTAAGCTTATGACTTGCGAATTCTTCATGAAATACCTTAATGATAGTATTATGAATTGTTAACTATGGTTATGTGTTCAAGTAGTGTCATGTCTAATTTATTTTCATGCTATCGAGTCCTGGTCGTATTTAATACCAAAAATTTATCTGTGTGCCTAAATCCAATGTCATTTATCAAGATAACCTCAGTCAAGCCACGATCAGTAGAATTCAGTCAGTCTCAGAACTCAGGAAACTCAGTAGTATTCAGTTCAGTCCTCAGTAAATCAGTCAGTTAAAGAATTTAGTAATATTTCATCAGTCAATGGAATTCAATGAACTCAGTCCAGTTTAGTCTAGTATATTCAGTTTAGTGTCTATTCAGTTAGGAGTAGAATTCAGCACCAAGTGAACCCAAGGATGGGAACTCACCTACCAGCAAAGGATTTTTTTCTTAGAAGCAGTCTTTGCATTCCAAAACTACGTAGCCAGCATAGGTTGAGACATCAAAACCTGCTAAATGAGGGTTGATGAGGTGGGTTAACCTATCAGATGAGGGTCTAGTCGTTCTCATTAGAGTACCTGATAGATAATGGTCACTCACAGCTTATCCTTACCAGTGGCGTAGTATTGACACCCTTTCTATTAGGGTTACAGATTAGACCCTAACTCAGTTATAATATCTTATTAAGGGCATGTCGATTAGATGACTACCACTCACAGTCTCAGTCTCACTCTTTAGTAAAGAACTCAAATAGTTCTACAGATTTTAGAACTGTTAGATACAGTCAGTCAGCTTAATACGAAACTTAGTTAGTTCCATTAGAATAAGGATTGTCATACACAGTCACTCAGTTATATTAGTTATTAGTAATCCATGTTATCAGTAAATTCAGTATTCAGAATCCTTATGATTTTAGTTACAGTTATGTATTCATGCATGTATCCTCACATAGTCATGTTCATGTTATTCATTTAATTTAGTTCATGCATATGAACTCTTGCATTTAGACTTACCTCACTTTGCGTACCATTACATTCACACGTACTGACATATACTTTCCTTTTTGCACTAGGGTGTTTTATACCATAGGTTCGAACGCTCAGGTTCCCGATTGCACTTAGCAACTTAGATATCAGTAGTCAGAGTCAGTGGTGAGTCCTCATATGTTGAGGACATGATTATTTCATTCTTTTAGTATTTTGGTACTTAGTCATTTTCAGTAGATGGAGTTATTTGGGTACATGTTCCATCAACTCCTTATTCAGACAGTTTAGAGGCTTTCAGACCATAGCATGTTCAGACAGTTATTTCAGTCTTGGTATTATCATACCATGTTCAGACATTGTTTTATTCAGTATTGTTGAGTATTTGAACCTTATGGCAAGTTTTTCGCCAGATTTTCGCATCTATTTCAGTTATGTTGTTATTACAATGTTATATTATCTAGTGCTCAGATATAGATATCATTCATGGGGTAGCTAGTGGTCCTTCGGGATTGTTTGCACCATGTAGCGTCCGGGGTACCAGACTGGGGAATTACACCTTTAGTTTTGAAAAAGATTATCCTTACCATGTGTTCAAACATGATAAATTTTTCTATGGATAGAAGAATGCTCTAAGTTACCCGATTTTCTAGTGGCTGAAATAATGCATCAAGGCATCATTGAATCATTGCTCTTTTTAACTGACAGTAGACTCGACATTATGTTAAGTATGGTAGATAATTTTTCTTTGATTGTATGTGTAACTATGTTGGGTACTTTGTAGATAAAGAGAGAACATGGCTAATTGTAACACCTCAAAACTGGATCCCGAGATGTCACACGGTGCTCAAGACTACGAGTAGCCTTAAGTTAACCCTGTCTGCCTTTTACTAAGTCTGAATAGTATTAAAAGGGAATATAGATATAAATCATGCTAAATGTAGAAATCTATTTGATCTAACTAAGAATGTTTGAATATAATCTCTAGAAAATACTAGACTCAATGGTCTGAACAATCGATATTGAATAATCTGAATCATATCTAGCAGTATGACAAGCCTCTACTACTAGTAACTAGAGATTCACTGGGACAAACCCCCCAACTGACTCAAACTATCTGAATCATCTATACTAATAAGCTAAGAAACTGAAAGACTAAGTCCCCGAACTACGAGGACTCACCAAGTGTTGGGAAGTAGGTGGAGATGCTCGAAATCACTCACGCTCCTAGAACTGAGCACCTAAAACTACATTATAAGACAATGTAGCACATAGACATATATGTGGGTTAGTACTTTGAGAATGTACTGAGTATATGGTGGTGAATACATAAGTAAAGTAATGTCTCAGCATTATCATAATTTGTAAATCAATGCATACTAAATGTAAATAACTCAAATAAGTTGGAATATCTAAATGATGAGAATCATAATCATGAGTAGCAAATCATACTTTATAAATCTAGTGAGTCATAACATTTATTTCTAAAAACTGAACTAGTGTTTTTTCTGTAAATCATGTTGTCTAAGTGTAGAAAGGACTCACTGTTATATCTAAAATCTGAAAGCTGAAGTCTATAGCTAATCTATTTCTGTAAAACAATATCTAAGTAAAGTTCTGAGCCTTTACACTTAGTTTATAAAAACTATTCTGATATGATTATTCTATAAGGATTACTCTTTTTTGGAAAGAGTTTTTCTAACTAACATAAAGCATGTGAGCTATCATGGAGTCCAACGTCTAGTTTCCTTATGGGAAAACCTCACGTTGGGGAGTGGTGTCATACTCTTGCTAAGGAGTATAACCTAATATAAGTGATCACATCTGTATCTGTCATCCATATAGAAATGGGTATAATCTGATAATCTAAACCTATGTTGGCTCGTAGTTCTGAGGCATAAGAACATACCTAACTCGGTGCTAAATACTACTCCCTTTAATCTGTATGATCATTTTGTTGGAAATCCAATTTAAAATCTAGTATAATGGTTTATGACAAAAACCAACTGTATAATTGCTAAGTTAAACTGTAATCTGAAACTGTAAGGTGGATTTCATATATAAGTTGAGATCAAAAGATCTAATCTTCATCAAAAATCTGAAAATAACCTAGTCTTAGGGTGCTTATAGTACAACCAAACTTGAAATAGTAATATCCAATTAGAACTTAGTGATCTATGCATTAAATTCATGTTAAAACATCGTAATATTCATACTTGATAATGTAAATATTGATAATTCAACTTAAAATCTGTAATTTACTGCAATACGTATGAAAATAGGAAAATAAACATTTAATTCAACTTCCAAACCACTTGAAATCTCTTAATCTTGCATATAACAATAATGGGTATGAACCCTAATTTGAAACTCATGCATATTCATACAAAATAATGTAAAATTATAATTAAAAACTAGTTTTGGGCACAAGGATGAAAGAATATCCTTGTTCATAAACCCCAGATACCTTAATTGATGAAAACACTTGACTTTGGTTTCCTATTGTGCTTTTGAAGATGATTTCTTAGAGTTCTTGAATTGGAAAACCTTAATCTTGAGATATCTTGGAAAAATAATAGAGGAAATTGGATATATTGGAGAGTAAGTTTTGAGCTCTAGGGTTTTCTTTGAGAGAGAATTGATGAAAAGTATGCATAAAGTGTTTAGAATGAGCTTAATCTTGTGTTATCCACAAATTGAGGGCTTTGGAATTGAACAAATTGCCCCTTTTAGAATTTTAATCATAACTAGAAAAGAAAGAAAAGTCCCGATTTGGAGTGCCACCACAATACACCACTATCGTAGTGGCTCACTGAAAATTGACATCTGGGAACTGGAAAATCAACGCGACATGGAGCTATCGCGGTAAGCCACTGAAATATCATTTAGGCCATCACCGCAATGCGATACCATTGCATTGGGATACTTGATTTTGTCAATCGGGAAATGGGACTTCAACGCGACGTGCCTCAATCATGGAGGTCCACTAGAAATTGGCAATTGCCTATTTGGCCTTCACCGCGACGCGGTGCTTCTCGAAATGTCATACCGTTTTACTAAAAATGTCATAACTTCTCAACCAAGTATCGGATGTAGGTGAAATTGGTATTGTTGGAAAGATAATTCAATTTTCTACACACTGTAGGGTCTATAACTGGAAAATTATATATGTATCAAAGGTTATTCATTTTCTTGAATCTCCTAGGATCTAATGAGGGACCAAGTACCAGACAGATTTACAAATATACTAAGCATGGAATAATTTGGGAAAAATCACCTTCTTCATCAAAATTTCCGTCCAGTGTCTATGATCAAAATACAAATATTTAGGTAAGAATTTATTAACTATGTCTAACACGGCTCTATACCATTGTAGGTTTGCAAGCATGGAAAAATGGGAGAAAATAAGAAGTAGAAATTATCTAGGCAACTCAAAGTATGTGCACAAAAGTTTAGAAGGGGAACCAGGTTCCTTTTCACAAGTTAGTACCACTAACTGCACTCATAAAAGGTTTGAACTGTCTTGAAATGCCACAGATTTCCTTTTTCACTTCCACTTTTTGGAACATTGACATGACATTTGAAACTCTATTCTCGTATCCTTTTCTTGACGTGACATATTGATGCTTATTGTTTTAAGTAAAAATCTACTGTTCCTTAATTTTACAACCTTTTCAACAGAACAACTGAAAATTCCATGAAACCCTTGGTCTGATAGTTACTTCTAAAATCTCTTTTCCAAACCCCAGTCTTCTCCCCAAGCTACTTTCTATGACCATTGGACCCTTCTTACACTTATCCATAATTTTTCTTCAAGTAAAGATTTTGATGAAAGAATCATATCACCCAATAAAACTAAGTAGAGGTTGGTAATAATATACAAGAAAATGAGAAAATAAATATCGTGTAGAAAATTACACACTATCAAGGACATGGTTACTCTACTATGTCTAGACAAAAGAAAGGGATGAAATCTAATATTGTATCGAAGAGCTCTTATGAGAAGTCATTTGAATGCGGTTTTCCAAGGAAAGAAAAGAAAGTCAAGATTCAAAATGAAGAGGTGCGTTGATATTTTAGTAAGGATCGAGTACCCTTGTCGAGCAAAAAAGAAAGTGTCTGCAAAGGAGTTCACACATTAAAATAGGGTTCAGAAAAAGGAAAAGAAAAGTGTGCTTTATGGAAATGTGTTAGACAAGACCCAAACCGAGGCCTTGTTGTAATAGGCATCTCAAGTCCAGCTGGGATCGGAGACCACCCCCGATACCCAATCCAACCAACCAGCATAAACCCTGTGTCGGATAAATTTTGAACATATAACAAGATAGCATACCGATCCAGACTCTGGGATAGGTCTATAACCATGACCAACCCAAGAAAGTCCAACCATCCTACACAACTAACAACCATAACCAACCAATATAATAACCAAGTTTCGGTCCATAACATAACATAAAAATATGGTACAATCATAAATTAAGACAAATGTTATCATCCTCAATACCAATGCAAATACTAAGGTTGACACCGCTACCGAAACCACCCATTCCAACTCATTGTAGTTCCACAATGCCTCTATACTAAAGAAATACAATATCTGATTTGGATATGCCCCCAACAATATCCAAAACCAATGCCTATAAAATCACCAAAGTATGTTAAAATATCCATGATATGAAATGGATCCTTTCAAAATATGGAAGCTCACAATTTTAATCCAATTGAGTTGATTCCAAATCCAATCACTAAGTAGGAGGAGTGGAATGGCCGGTTCCTGCATCGTATGGGGATACAACAACCCGAAGACGGGTTAGCAGGTGAACTCTAGTAAGTACTCAAGATAAGGATAAAATAATGCCAACCTTTAAAACCAAGTAAACCAACCATATGCATTCACAAACATACATATATATATAACACCATACTGGGAAAGGGAACCGGGTTTAGCATGCCCTTAAAACTACTAACCTAGGTATGTGTAGCGTAACTATCCTAGAACCATGCACCGGCTATATTGGTCCAGTGTAACACCTGAACGGGCGCCGATGTGTGTAGCCGCATGAACCAGAGATACCATAGGAGTAGGGGACTCCCGAGTACCCTTCTCTCTCAATGATACATATGTACAAGTGTACTTAGGGGATTCCGATGTACCCCGTAAGTATCATATATGGTCGTCATAATCAATCCTCAAGTCAGCAAATATGAGTTTCCAGTATTTGTCTATTGGACTCACACCTTCACGGTTAACTATCAGACCCCGCCTTTATTGCCCAATTAAAACCATAACCACATAACCAAGAGCACCATTCCATTTGTTATTAACCAAGGCTCTAAGTAGTGGTATCGCCATACTAACTATAGCTTGCAAGAAATGTCCTTAGCCAACCTTTTAGAGAATAAGGGATTCCCATATACCCATAAATTACGTTATTAAGTTGAATTGGGGAATTTCCATGTACCCCACAAAGAATTCATTAATACATTTGCTTGGGCGATTCTCTTATACCCCACAAGGCTTTCAATTACACCATCCATTACCACCAAAATCTTACCATTTAACCATTCCAAATCATTTAAACTATTTATACCATTTAGGGTTCCATTACTAAGTTATTCCATGCAATAGTTCAACAAAAGTCCAACAATTTAGTAAAAGCATTCCCATGGGCATTTTATCAAACAAAATAGGGGCATAGTGTTTCCAAAGACCAAACCAAGCACCAATTAACAATTCTCATACAACCAAATGTCCATACCACTATAAAAACATGCAAATCCATAGCTAAAACATGGGAAACCATAACCAAGCATTTATAACCAAAACCCTCAATATATATTTGAAAACCTAAAACCATACAACATTCATGCCATGACTACAATTAATAAAACATGCCTTTAGTTTGAACTAACAATGAGGGAGAAGTATCTTGCCTTAGATTGACAAGAAGATGAGAAGAAATTACCCCTATGAGCCTTAATTGACCACCTTCAAGGAAACCCTAGATTTTACTTAACCTAAGATCCTTGAGAGAGTTTGAGAGAGTTTAGAGTGTTTGATTGAATGCAAAAAGTTAATGATGCCCCCAAGAAAGTGTTTTAAGTTATGGGGTCCCAAGGAGCTATAAGGAAAAATGTATAGAATACCCATAACTTAAACTATATTAATTTTCCGCAGGATGGTACGACTCCACCATACCACATGTACCCTATCATACGAATGGTACCCACCACTCATACCACAGGCATCCCTTAGACCCCCAACACTGTCCAGCATACAACCACCAAGCCCCAATCATATCCAAGCATACGACTAGTAAAATAAAGTCATATCCTAGGCAGAATTCAGAGGGGTTAACACTGTCTAACATATGAGTTAGACTATACCACTCGTACCCTATCTCATAACTAATGGTGAGCTACTCGTACTCAGATCCAAGTTATGTTACTAAGTTTTAGACTAAGTAAAGGAAAACCCAAGTATACGATCCATCACCTACCATACGACTCGCACCCACCCAAGTCGTACCCATTTTATAAACTCAACCACCCAATACTAAACAACATACGAATGGACCATATTACCCGTACCATACCATATGACTAGTACCCCAACTCGTATGTTGTCCAAAAGTCAGAAACCCAGGAAAATTTCTAAAGACCAAAACCCAGGGTGTTTCAGTCTCCCCCACTAGGATTATTTGTCTCCAAATGAAGAAAAAGATAGTACAAGCACGAGTTACACCCCAATATAACCATTCCAACCTTTAACTAAGTTAGAAAACAAGGATGTGATCAAGAATACATACCTTTTGCACGAATATCCAGAACAAAAAACAAATGCAGATACTTGGACTTCATGTCATCTTCTTCTTCCCAAGTAGTCATCTCCACCTTGTGGTTCTGCCATATAACCTTAATTGAAGATACATCCTTGGTCCGTAACTAACAAACCTACTGATCTAAGATCTCAATTAGGATCTCTACATAAGATAGAGAATTCGAGATACCCAATCCTTTATTGCAGACACCATTAAGAACACCCTATCTCCAACCTTAAACTCTATTCCCTATTCTTTACATCTATATTGAACTTTTGGTGACTTTGGGAAGCCTTAAGCCTATCCCAAATCACCATTACCTTCTCCATAGCTTGATAAACCAAATTTGGGAAAAACATATCTGCCTTACCAAGCTTGAACAACCCAATAGGAGATCTACACCTCCTACCATACAATGCCTCAAAAAGGACCATCCCAATGCTAGAATAATAGCTATTGTTGTAAGCAAACTCTAAAAGAGGTAGATTGTTAACCCAACTACCACCATAGTCAATAACACATGCCCGAAGAATATCTTTCAATGTCCGAATAGTCGTTTTTGCTTGCCCCATCCATTTGTGGGTGAAAATCAATACTAAAACTAACCTTAGTACCCAATTCTTTCAGAAATGATCTCCAAAAGTGAGATAAAAGTTGTGTACCACCATTAGAGATAATAAAAAAAGGTACCCCATGCAGCTTCACAATTTTATGAAGATACAACTTTGCATAATCCTCTGCCAAAAAGTTAGTTCGCATTAGCAAAAAGTTAGCCGACTTTGTCATCCTATCCATGATGACCCAAATCAATTCAAATTAGTTCTAAGACCAAGGAAGACCGGTAATGAAATCCATATTGATCACCTCCCATTTCTATTCCGATAATTCAATCTCCAAATATAAACCCCCAGGCCTCATGTGCTCAACATTTAGTTGTTGACACACTAAATACTTGGCTACAAAATTAGCCACGTCCTTCTTTATATCATTCCACCAATGCATCCCCTTGAGATCATGATACATTTTTGTTTAACCAGGATGAACAATATAGCATGATTAATGCATCTCAGCCAATACCCTTTCTCACAAACCATTTGACATCAGGAACACACAACCTCCCTTGGTATCGCAAGGTACCATCACTACTAATCTCAAAGACCATTACCTTTTGCCCACCTACATCACCATTTATTTTTATCAAAATGGGATCTAGAATTTCTGTCTCTTTGATATCTACATTGAGAGATGACCAAACCACTTCCTATACCAATACACCACCATACTCAAAGTCCAAAAGATGAACTCCAAGATTAGCCAAGTAGTGAATATCCTACACCAGCTTCCACCTCTCCTTATCCACATGAGCTAAACTCCCCATAGATAACTTGCTAAGAGCATCACAATAACATTAGCCTTACCTGGATGGTAGTGAAGACTCATGTCATAATCCTTGAGAAGCTCTTTCTAAGTGAATACATACTGTATACTCTTATGATCAGAAATGATGCCCATGTGCACTCTATACAAATAGTGCCTCTATATTTTCAATGCAAACATCACCACAAAAATCTCTAAGTCATGAGTAGGATAATTCCTCTCATGTACCTTCAACTACCTAGAAAAATAGGCAATCACCTTACCATGTTGCATCAAAATGTAACCATGTCCTACACGAGATTGCATCACAATAAATCACAAACCCCTCATTGCCGTCAGGCAATGTCAAAACCAGAGTCGAAGTTAGCTTATCCTTAAGCTTCTCAAAACTACCCTCACAAGCATCTGACCTAGAGAACTTTACCTTCTTCTGAGTTAACTTAGTTAATAGGGCAGCAAACATCTAAAACTTTTCACAAACCTCTTATAGTACCCGACCAAACCCAATAAGGTCTAAATATCGGTTGGAGTCGTGGGCCTAGGCCACTTTTTTACCACTACCATCTTTTGTGGATCCATTATGATTCCCTCACTAGAAATAATATGACCCAAAAAAGTGACAAAGTTCAACTCGAATTCACATTTTAAGAATTTGGCATACAACTAGTACTCTTTCAAGGTCTACAAAACTACACGGAGGTGATTGGAATGATCAATCTCACTCATAGAATATAACAGGATGTCATTAATGAATACAATGACAAAAATATTCAGAAACTGATGGAAGACCCTGTTCATCAGATCTATGAATGCCGCTTGGGAATTAGTCAAACCAAAGGACATAACTAAGAACTCAAAATGCCCATACTAAGTACGGAAAGCTATCTTAGGGATATCCATCTCTCTATTCTTAAGATAATGATACCCAGACCAAAGATTTATCTTAGAAAAGAATTTGGCACCTTGAAACTGATCAAACAAGGCATCTATCTTTGGAAGAGGATACTTGTTCTTTCCATTTCCTTATTCAACTACCGATAGTGTATACACATCCAAAGGGAACCATCCTTCTTATGCATGAATAACATCGGTGCACCCCACTGAGACACACTAAGATGGATGAAACCCTTATCCAAAAAATTATAAAAATGCTCCTTTACTTCCCTCAACTCAGTCGGAGCCATTCTATAAAGAGAAATAGATATTGGAAGATTGTCCAGAAATAAATCAATCCCGAAATCTATCTCCCCATCTGGAGGAACATCGAAAGATCATTCAAAAAGACCTCAGGAAACTCATTTACCACTGAAACTGAATATAAAGATGGACCTTTCGAGTTAGAAACCTTAACCTAAATCAAATGATAGAAGTGCCCTTTAGTTATTAACCTCTGAGCTCTATGATATGATATAAACCTCCCTTTAGGAGCGAGGGAACCACCCCCTACTCAATAATAGTTTTACCAAGGAATTGAAAGAGAACCTTATAGGTCCGAAAATCTAAGGACGTGTAGCACAAGTGTAACCAATCCATCCCCAGAAAAATATCAAAATTCACTATATATAATTTGAACAAATCCAACAAAGTCTCCTTACTACCAATAGATGCCACCCCCATAGGCTTTTTTATCAACCACAGAGTCACCTACTAGGGTAGAAATCAAAAAAGGATCTAAAATAACCTCAGGATCAAAAGCAAAACACACATCCACAAGTAGGGTCATATAAGAGATAGTGAACCCCGAATTAAGAAAACCATAAACATCCTAATAAAAGAGTTGTAACGTACAAGTTACGACATCAGGCGGTGCCTCAGACTCCTGTGGGGTAGCAAGTGCATATAACCTATTCCGACTTGTGCCGGTACCAGAAGCAGAAACAGATGCAGAAATAGCACCCTTTGGTGCAAAATCAGATGAAAAGGCAACCAAAACTTTATTC
Source organism: Capsicum annuum (assembly GCF_002878395.1). Classification (NCBI taxonomy): domain Eukaryota; kingdom Viridiplantae; phylum Streptophyta; class Magnoliopsida; order Solanales; family Solanaceae; genus Capsicum; species Capsicum annuum. Next base: position 75,444,115 of record NC_061114.1, read on the forward strand.
GCCCCCGAAGTAACCTTACAAAACAGATAGTTTCTAAGCATATGTCCTGGATGGCCATATTTAAAGAACCTATCCCTCTCCTTATCACAAAAAACCCAATGTAACCCACTACAAAACCATTAAGAAGGACATGATGAGGCCGATTGAGCCCCACTATCCTGAGATTGGAAACCATGTACCCTTCCTTGAAGTTGTCGCCACCTTGCTTATGCCTATCACCTGACTGCTTTGGGTAAGGAGTACTAGCTGTAGAGAAAGAACCAGAACTCCCCAACTTCTTTTTTAGCCAGTTACCACCATCCCAACCATGTTGTTGTTGGCCACCCTACTCATAGAACCTGAACCTCTTATCTTGCCTTTCACCTATCTCAGCCTGCTTTCTCTTTTCTTTCCCCATCTATTATATATGAATAATAAATATAGAAATATCCATGCCCTTAATTAGAAATTCAGTCTTTCTTTGAAGGATTAAGCAAACTCTTTCATCTTAACCCTCATATTAGACACCAATTTTGTAGCATACCTAGATAGCTAGTGAAATTTGAAGGCATACTCCTAGACCAACAACTTCCCCTTTTTAGGTTAACAAATTCCTCTACCTTCGCTTCCCTCAACTCCTGAGGAAAAAAGCGGTCCATAAAAGTATTACAGAAAGTCTCCCACAAAAATGATTACTCAACATCCCCCCTTGACTGATCCCATTCCTCGTACTATTGGTACGCTATATCCTTTAGCTTGTAGGCAACAAATTCACCCCTTTCACATTTATGTCCTGCATGACCCTGAAGATCTTTTCCATCTCATCCAGAAAACCTTGAGGAACCACTTCTACCTTAACACCGGTAGTGGTTAGAGGACTCAACAACTTAAACTATCCAACCCTTGTGGCCTCAGAAGATGCAATACCAGATGCACCATGCTTAGCTTAAGAAGCTACCAACTGAGCAATCACATGAATCGATTGATAAAACTCAACATTCATCATATCAGCTAAGGAGAAATAGAAGAAATTGGTGGAACTCTAGAAATATTAGGGACTGGACCCCTAGACTATGGACCCTGAGTAGAACGTGTCCCAAAAACATTATCCCTAGTTGGGATAGAGGAGTTTCCATAAGCTTCAAATCGTTAAGGCATGATCTAAAAGACAAGAAAACAAAAATTAGATGAATCTAAGACCTTAGGCCCAAAGCATGAAAATAGAACACAAAGAAGAGAAATATTTCCTAAATACCTTATATCCTCTCCCTTATGAGTGTGGTGCACTACACATCCTTAAAAGGGACTCTATTCGACACGACTTTGTGGACTACCAATTGAATATGAACCTAAAGCTCTGATACTAACTTGATACAATCCGAACAATGACATTTTGGTAATAGGCATCTCAAGTCCAACCGAGACCAGAGACCACCCCCGATACCCAATCCAACCAACTAACATAAACCCTGTGTTGGATAAATTTTGAACATATAACAAGATAGCATATTTTTACCAATATAGACTCTAGGATAGGCCTATAACCGTGACCAACCAAAGCAAGTCTAACCATATAAATCCAACCAACAACCATACCCAAACCAATATAATAACCAAGTTCCTATCCATAACATAATATAAAAGGATGAAATAATTATAAATTTAGCCAAATGATATCAGCCTCAATACCAATGCCAATACTAAGGAAGACACTGCTACCGACACAGCCCATTCCAAACCATAGTAGTTCCATAAAGTCTCTATCCAAATGAAAGACAATATCCAATTGGGACTTTTCTCCAGCCATAGAAGAAACTAATGTCTAAAAAATGACTATAGTATGTAAAAACATCAATGATAAAAAATGGATCATTCCAAAATACGGAAGCTTTCCACTTCAAGCTAACCAAGTTTATCCTAAATCCGATAACTAAGCAGGTGGAATAGAATATCTATTTCCTGCATTATGTGGGGATACAACCACTCAAAGACAGGTTAGGGTGAATGCTAGCATGTACTCAAGATAAGGATAAAATAATTCCAACCTTTAAAACTAAGTAAAGTAACCATATGCATTCACAACCATACATACCTACACATATGTGTGTATATATGTGTGTGTGTATATATATAACCATTTTAGGAAAGGGAACCGGGTTTAGCATGCCTTTAAAATCATTAACTTGGGTATTTATATGTATAACCATTCTTGGGAAGAGAATCGGGTTTAGCATGCCTTTAAAATCATTAACTTGGGTATTTGTAGCTTAACCTTCCTAGAAATACCCATATAGAACCACCCATAGTCTATAACGTGCCCCGATACATATAGCCACATAAATTGGAATACCATAGGAGTAGGGATTCCCGAGTACCCTTCATTCTCCATGATACATATGTATAAGTGTACTTAGGGGATTCTCGTGTACCTCATAAGTATCATATATAGTCACCATGAATGATCCTCATGTTAGCAAAGATGAGTTTTTAGTGTCTGTCAATTGTACTCACACCTTCACTATTAGCTATCACACCCCACTATTATTGCTCAATTAAAACCATTAACACATAACCAAGTCCACCATTCCAATTGTTAATAATCAAGCCTATAACTAGTGATATCGTCATACCGACTATAGCTTGAAAGCAATGTCCTTAGCCAACCTTCTAAAGAATAAGGGATTCATATGTACCCATAGATTACGTTATTAAGTAAACTTGGGGGATTCCCATGTACCCCAGTAGGATTTCATTAATACATTCGCTTGGAGGATTCTTTTGTACCTGACAAGGCTTTCAATTATACCAACAATAACTACCAATACCTTACCATTTAACCATTCCAAACCATTTATACCATTTAGGGTTCTATTACCAAGTTATACCATGCAATAGTTCAATAAAATTCCAACAATTTAGTAAAAGCATTCTCATTGGCATTTTATCAAACACATTGGGGGCATAGTGTTTCCAAAGCCAAAACCAAGTACCAATTAACCATTCCAATGTAACCAAATGTCCTTACCACCATAAAATATGCAAATCCATAATTAAAACATGGGAAAACCATAACCAAGCATTTGTAACCAAAACCCCCAATATTTATTTGAAAACCTAAAACAATACAAAATTCATGCATGAAAATAATTCATAAAACATACCTTTAGTTGGAAATAACAATAAGGGAGAAGTATTTTTCCTTATATTGATAAGAAGATGAGAAGAAATCATCCTAAGAGCCTCAATTGACCACCTTGAAGGAAACCCTAGCTTTACTTAATCAAAGAACCTTGAGAGATTTTGAGAGAGTTGAGAGTATTTGATTAATTGCAAATAGGTTAATGAAGCCCCAAAAAAGTGTTTTAATTCATGGGGTCCCAAGGAGTTATAAGGAGAAATGTCCAAAATACTCCAAACTTAAACTGTATTAATTTCCCATAGGAGGTTACGACTCCATCATACCTCCTATACCCTATCATATGAGTGGTACCCACCAATCATACCATGGGCATTCCTTGGACCCCCAACACTATCCAAAATACGACAACCAAGGCCTAATCGTACCCAAGTATACAACTAGTACCATAGGCAGAATCAAGAGGGGTTACACTATCCAATATATGAGTTAGACTATACCACTCTTACCCTATCTCATGACTTATAGTGAGACACTCGTACTTAGATCCAAAGTAAGTTACTGAGTTTTAGACTAAGTGAAGAAAAACCCAACCATATGATCTGTCACCCACCATATGACTCGTACCTACCCAAGTCGTACCCATTTTAGAAACTCAACTACCCAACACCACCCAACACTATAAAACATACGACTTGACCATATTACCCATACTATACCATACGACTAGTACCCCAACTCGTATGATGTCCAGAAGTTAAAATTACTTACAAATTTCTAAGAACCAAAACCTAGGGTGTTTCATTATTTGATCCTTAGATGGTGGAATTTCATACAAACTTTCCCCAAATCTAATGGAGGGACCAGGTGTCTTGATAGCTCCTCATCAGGAATAGCTTCTTAAAAGGTGAAGTATATTAGTTGTAAATAAAAGATGGGAACCCGAACCAAAAACTTTTCTAATTTCTTAAAGATTCCAATGTTCTTAAAATATCAAATGTCTTGAATTAAATCTTATCTTATCTTCCTTCCTAATATTTTTCTTATGATCCGTCTTTTGCTTAAGCTTTATTTCAAACCATATATGTCAAATTGACGTTTTTCTCCTTTTATGTATACTTTTAATGGAATTAATAGAATAGTTTGCATATCTTCTTGTTGCCTACATCTTTGTTTCTTCTTAATTCATTTTGATCATATTACTATTGCTCCAATGGCCATATGTTAATATATGTTAATACTCTTTTTTACATAGCTTACTGTTTGCTCTTTTTAATGACGCCAAAATAGAAAAGAACTTGGTGAAAGGGGAAATAATGGCAATAGAGAAAATTAATAAAGGGACCTAATACCTAAAAGTATAATATGGTAAAGAGAGATGATCAATGGTGATAGGCGGAGCAAAAAATGAGTGAAGGTGTCAGGGGGAACATCTTAATCTCATCCACCACTATATTAAGTTTGTTTACTTGGAAAAAGACAGAAATATTATATTTGTGGGTTTAATAATTAGCAAACATATTTTAAATTTTTATGTTTGGTAAGCTCATAAACATACCAAAAATAAATTAAAATATCATTATGTGGAGATGTTGTGGTAGGTGGAATTGACAAGGAACTTGATACACTTAAATAGTATAAGAAACTAAAGAAAGGGTAAATGTTATTGATAATTGGAAAAATATCTAAATTTTTTTCTATATTGGTTATTGGATGCATAATTAAAAGGGGGAACATTAATATACATGTGGTTTTGACAATTGACAAAACTCGTGAGGGGACCTAGAACCAGATATGTTGCCTATAGAACTTAATCCATTGCTTAAAATCAATTATGTGAGAACCTGGTCCACTAAGGGATCCTATTTTGTAGGGTTATTTTCATATTATAAATGTACTCATAACCCTACAAACTGATATCTTCTGAAAAATATTTATCCTGGTTCAAATTTTTTAGGTGATATGTGACATTGAAGCACTAAACTGGCATATGAGACATCTATTCTTAATGATTGACAAACTACATAAAAGGAACTGATCCCCAAGATGTATGAGTATGTGATCAACTTGTGTCTGACAGTACTGCATGAGTGTGTATGGATATCTTCTATAAAAATCTAGTTGTTAAGAAGAACTTTCTCTCACAGAGATCTTGTTTATTTGGGACCATATAAGGGACCAGGTCCATCGGACATTAAACTTTTTGGCAGTCAATAGTACAGTTGGAAGTTGTACTTTTTTACAGTAAAGTTGGTGCACAATAGTGGAGGAGCAACAACTTTTCAATCCAGATCAATGAGAAACTTTCCAGGTTCTTCATCCTATTTTCTCCATATATATAGATCATTATATGGGATAAAAACCTAGATTTAGCCTAATAAAAATTTCTCATTTTTTTTCAAAGCCACCAGAATATTCCATCAAGTAAAATCTCCAACAACCAAGGAACCAGTTTGCTACAACTGAATATGTCTTTAGGTATAGGTTGTTGAGTCTTTATATTTTGCTCTAACTTTGTAAGATGACTCCTCTTTTGAGAAAATTATATAGCTATTTTATTTACCCTCTTATATTGTAGATTTCAGTTGTGGGCTAGAGTAAGTCAATGTAGTGTTGGGGGTTAAAGTAAGTCTTAGTAGTACCTTCGTGGGCTAGAGTTAGCCTTGGTTTATCTTTTGTAATGACTTAATTTTTGGGGAATTTTGTGAATTATTCACTTCAGTGTCATTTGACCATTTTACCCCTCTTTATGGTTACTTTTTGGTATTTTTGGGGCGTTTAAATAATTGAAACGATTCTCAATTTATTTTAACGTGATTTGTGTGAGTTTATGGTTTTTGGAGGTTAATAAGGCTTTCTAGTTGACTTTGGTCAACATTTATTGATCTATGTGTCGGATGGCAAAATGGACTGTGCCAGTAGATTTAGAATGTTTATATTAGTTTGGTAACATGATTGGTGTGGTTTATCGTCTTTTGTATCTTAGCTTGATTCTTGGTTTAGAAAGTTGTGAAATTAGATTTTGGGGGTCAACTTTATGAATACAATATTTTTTAGAAAAAATTTGATATCGCCATTGATTCCAGATCTTCTACTATGATAGAGTAGCATAGTTCATTCATTTTCTCATAATTTTGAATGAATCCCAATGAGCCCACAGAAACTTGAAATTCTCGAAGTCTCTAGCTAATGCACCACTCAGTTGGTGTAGCTACTTAAGCGGTCAGACAGTCACTTAAGAGACATGGATTATGCCAACGAGTTTAGATTAAGCTACCTTAGGTCCATTTAAGAGACCCTTGGTCCGTTTAAGCAACACACCCAATATTAGCAGGTATCGCTTAAGCGACACTTAGCCGCTTAAGAAGCCTAGTATTTTGTTAAGTGATGCCTGGCCCCCTTTTCACAATTTTCACTATTTTTGACACTTGGAGCTTGGGATTTTGAGTTTTTGAGCGATTTATTTCATTTTCAATTTTCGGTAAGCTCCAAATTCCTATTTCAATTATTTTTCTTTATTCTTGTCATTCTGATCTTGTTGAAACTTGATTTTAAAAGTGGAATTTAAAAATTTTGGCGCAGAAGGCATAAATTAATAATTCTTTGATTTAAACTACAATTTTAATCCGTTTTCACTTGGATTTTCTTCTATGACTTTCTTTAATCATGGTATTATATTTTTGAATTAAAATTCCATTTTTATCCTTCCTTTTTGAAAATCCATTTCCAAGGTCTATTTTGACCCCAATTGAAAATGAATAATACACGTATCATTGGATTTTTTTAACGTGTAGATTTCATATTATTATGTTTTAGTTGATTTCTATGTCGTTTGTGAAGGGAAGCCTTCGTAGTTAGAGCTTTTTGGACTAGGATTCCATTATTTGAGGTAGATTATGAATTAACATTCTTCAGACTTGTTTGGAAAGTTTATATTGGTATAAAATCATGTCATGGTTGGGGGAACTATTCATAAAAACCTTATTATTATTGTGTGCCCGTATGGGGGCCTATATTATTGTTATTTCAAAGATTTGAGTTATAAATTGCTATGTGTGATCGTGTAGGATCTTATATGATGTTGGCCCGGTTTTGGTATGGAATTGGTTGTTTATTTCTTAGTGTAAAATGTCTAAGTTGGTATTTATATAGTATAAAATATTATATTTTTGTACATCTTACTCTATTTGTTTATAGACTATATTGGATCATGGATGGTTGGAATATCGAGTGAATTTGTGGCTCACATGGTTGATATTTTAGTTGAATTTTGAAACTCTTATTCTGGTTGGTTGTGAGAAGTACATCTTCATATCATATATATTCATAAAACATTGGCAACACTTTGGAAACACAGGCTTTTTTATGATAAAAAAATGTGACATCCTCATAAATTTTACATAGATGTATGTTCCAGAGAGGAGTTATGGATATTAGATAGTACTGGATATTGGATTGTTTATAGGTTAATGAACCCCCCCCCCCACATGGGTCCTACCACGGTATCACAACTCAATAGATGCATATGGAGGTTGTGCGACAACCTAGTGCATCATATCATAATCATTTTCATTGCATTTCATACATGATGTACATTCTGTGTTGTATTGTCTTTCTAGAAATGATATCTATCTATTTTTTCTTTTTGTTTGTACTTGTATTTTGATATATGTATATATTGTAGAACTGTTAGTGGAGATGCTACGGGCTACCATTTGGGACATATTTTAATTGCAGGTAACGTACACATATTGTGTATTTTATATGCTTTATTTTCTACTTTAGTCAATCAGCCTATGATACCTACTGAGTACAAGTGGACCGTACTTATCCCTACAAAAAAACTCTAGGTTTAGGACCCTTAGAAAATTTCTTGAATTTCTAGATTCTGGGCCACATATGATGTGTGAGTACAAGTTGTATGATAGGGTACGAGTAGAATGCCTTGGTCGTATGCTAACCAGTGATGATTGGTAGGTTGGGTTGGTTTCAGGAATGAGTACAACTTGGTTGGTACGAGTCGTATGGTTGGTAACAGTTCATATAGTTTGAGTTTTTCTTTTACTTAATCCGAGACTTAGTAACTTAAGTTGGATTTGAGTATGACTGGCTCACCATGATTCGCAAAATAGGGTATGAGTCATACCACAGACTCGTATGGTAGGCAGTGATAAAACCTCCTCTAATTCTATTCTACTAGGGATAAGTTTTGGGGGTACTGATAATATGGTTAGGTACGACTTGGGCTGGTTAAGTCATATGGTGGACAGTGTTGGGTCTAAGGGGGACGCCTAGGGTACGAGTGGTGGGTACCACTTGTATTGGAGGATACGACTGGTATGAGAGAGTAGTGCCATCTGATAAGAATTTTAACCAATTAAGTTGGGGGTAATCTGGACATTTCCTTACTTTAACACTTAAGGCCCCACGACTTATATCACTATTGGGACATCATTTACCCTATTATTCTAATCTTAAACACTTAGAAACTTTCTCTAATTCTCTCTAAGGCTCTTGGGTAAAAGAAGGCTAGGGTTTCATCTAGAGGATCAATTTGGGGCTTGTACGAGTGATTTCTCTCCATCAACTTCATAATCTAAGGCATGTACTCCTCCCTCATTGTTTGTTATAAATAAAGGTGTGTTTTGTACAATGTTTTCATGGCATGATTATTGTATGGTTTTGGGGTTTTCATATAAATGTTGGGGTTTTGGTATTAAATATATGGTTATGGATTTTCCATGTTTTTATTATGTAATTGCATGCTTTAATGTTGGTTTAGACAATTGGTTACATGGGAATGGTTAATTGGTAATTGGAATTGGTTTGGGAAACACTAGGCACCCAACATGTTTGATAAAATGCCTATAATAATGCTTTTACTATATTATTGAACTCTTAATGGAACTATTGCATAGTATGGCTTGGTAATGGAACCCTAAATGGTATAAATTGTTTAAATGGTTTGGAATGGTTAATTGGTAAGGTTTGGTGGTCCTGGTTATGGTTAATTAAACATTCCTATGGGGTACAAGGGAATCCCCCAAGTAAACATGTTAATGAACAATTTGTCGGGTACATGCAAGAAACTTGATAATATAAACTATGGGTACATGAGAATCCCTTTACAAAAAGGTTGGCTAAGGACATTGCTTGCAAGCTATAGTTTGTATGAAGATACCACTACTTATAGCCTTGGCTAATAATAATGGAATCAATGGTTGGTTGGATGGTAATGGTTTTAATTGGGCAATAATGGCGGGGTGTGATAGCTAATCAAGAAGGTGCGAGTCCAATGGATGGACAATGGAAACTCATGTTTGCTAATATGAGGGTTGGTCATGATGACCATATATGATACTATGAGGTACATAGGATCCTCTAAGTACATTGTACATATATATCATGGAGAACGAAGGGTACTCGTGAATCTCCTACTCTTATGGTGTTTACAATTCATACAACTACACGCATCGGGTCCCGTTCAGTGGGTTACACTGGACTTATATATCCCTGGATAGTTTTAGGACAATTAAGCTACACATTCCTAGGTTAATGTTTTTAAATGAATGCTAAATCCAACTCTCTTTCTTAACATAGTTATATATATATATATATATATATATATACATATATATGTGTGTGTGTGTGTATTATTTGTATGAATGTGGCTGGTTTACTTGCTTTTACTGGATGACATTATTTTATCCTTATATTAATTTTATGCTAGTGTTCACCTGCTAACCCATCTTCAGGCACCTGTATCCCCACGTGATGCAGGAATCAGCCATTCTACTCCTCCTACTTAGGTTTTGGATTCGGGATCAACTATTGGATTGAAGTGGTGAGCTTCCATACTCTAGAAGGCTCCATTTCATATCATGGATATCTTTTAATATTTTGGTTCTTTTATTGATATTGTTTTGGCTATGGTTGTAGTATGATCCAATCAGGTATTATTATTTTTTTTGGTTAGAGGCCTTTGTGGAACTACTATTGGTTGGAATGGGTGGGATCAGTACTGGTGTTAGCCTTCGTATTGGCATTTGTATTGGGGTTGATACCTTTGAACTAGATTTATGATTTTTTGATCCTTTTATGTTATGTTATGGAAAGCAACTTGGCTTTTAGATTGGTTTGGTTATGCTTATTGGTTGGGTTTTGAATGGTTGGACTCATTTCAGTTGGTCATGGTTATAGACCTATCCTAGAGTCTAGGTTTGTGAAAATACGCTAACTTTTTATATGTTTGAAATTTATCCAACTTAGGGTATGCATTTGGATGGTTAGGTTGGGTATTAGGGGTGGTCCTCGGTCCAGGTTAGACATGGTATGCCTATTACGACAAGGCCCTGGGTCGTGTCATGTCAAGGTGGCATCAGAGCTTTAGGTTCATGATTAATTGGGAGTCCATAAAGCTATGTCAAGTAGATTCTTTATTAAGGGTGTGTAGCGCATCACACTCATAAGGGAGATCCTACAAGACATTTAGGAATGTTTCACTTTCTTAGTATTCTATTTTAAAAAATTGGAGTCTAAGTCCTAGAATCTTTTCTAATCCTAGTTTATTTGCTTTTCAGATCATGCCTCGGTGATTTGAGATGCAAGGTAACTCTTCTATCCCAACTGGGGACTATATTGAAAGGACACGTACTACTTAGGGAATCCATACTTGGTATAGGGGTCCAGTCCCTGATATTTCTGTGGATCCACCAGTTTCTACTAGTCCTCCTCAGGGTGAGGTGACTAATGTGGAGTTTTGCCCATCGATTCATATTATTGTTCAATTGATTGCTGCTCAGTCTGAGCGGAATGTATCTGGTGTTTTATCTGTTGAGGCCACAAGGGTTGGATAGTTTATGAAGATGAATTCTCCTACTTTTACTAGTGCAAAGTTGGAGGAGGATCCTCGGGTTTTCTTGGATGAAATAGAGAAAATTTTTAACATGATGCAGGCCATAAATATGGAAGAGGTGAATTTTTTTGCTTACCAACTTAAGGATATGGCGTACCAATGGTATAAGGAGTGAGATAGGGTGAAAGGTGATCTTGAGAAGTCAAATTTATGGGAGACTTTAGCTAATACTTTTTTGGACCACTTCTTTCCTCAGGAGCTGAGAGAAGCAAAGGCAAAGGAATTTGTCAATCTGAGATAAGAGAAAATGTCTTTCAAGGAATATGCCTTGAAATTTAAATAGTTGTCAAGGTATGCTCCAGAATTTGTATTTGATATAAGGGCTAGGTTGAGAAAGTTCACCTCTAGACTATCTCAGGATTTGATCCTTGAAAACAAGACTGCATTGTTGATCAAGGACATGGATATCTATAGGTAGGTGGTTCATATACAAAAGATGGAGGAAGAAAGTATAAAGCAGGATGAGTTTGGGAAAAAATAGGGTAAGAAGTTTAGGTCATCTAAATTAGGTGGTGCTCAATAATAAGGTGGACAGAATGGCGGTAAGTGGCCAAATAAGAATTGAGAGAGTTCTGGTTCCTTCTCTACAGCTAGTGCTCTTTACTTGAAACCGTTGGGCGATAAACGTCCATAGGGTGGCTATAATTTTGGGCATAGGTTGCCCAATCTTAGACAATTGGGACTCAGTCAGCCTCATATGCACTCTTTGACAATTTTGTGGTAGGTTGCATAGGGTTTTCTATGATGAGGGGAGGGATACGTGTTTCAAATATGGTCAGGCAGGCCATATGCTCAAATATTGTCTAGTTGATAAGGGTGTTTTGGGTTCAAGTAAGGCTCGAGTTTCTTCATCTTTTGCTCCTATACGAAAGAGTGCTGCTTCTGCATCTGTTTGTACTTTTGGTATTGGCGCAGGTTGGAATAGGCTATATGCTCTTGTTACTCGACAGGATTCTGAGGCATCACCTGATGTCATTACTGGTATGGTACAACATTTTTCTCGTGATGTGTATTATTTACTTAATCCGAGGTCTACTCTCTTTTATGTGACCCTATTTATGGCTGTGTATTTTGGTTTTGATCCCAAGGTTATTTCAGATCCTTTTTCTATTTTTACTACAATAGGAGACTCTATTGTTGCTAAAAGAGTCTATAGGAGTTGTATGACATCTATTGGTAGTAAGGAGACTTTGTTGGATTTGTTCGAATTATATATGATGGATTTTGATGTTTTTGGGGGGATGGATTGGTTACACTCATGCTACACGTCCTTAGATTGTCGGACCGGTAAGGTTCTTTCTAAGTTCCCTAGTGAATTAGTTATTGAGTCAAAGGGTGGTTCCCTAGCTCCTAAGGGGAGGTTTATATCCAATCTTAGAGCTCGGAGGTTAATCTCTAAAGGGGACCTCTATAATTTGATCTGGGTTAGGGATTCTAACTCGGAATGTCCTTCTTTGTATTCTGTTCTAGTGGGAAATGAGTTTCCTAAGGTTTTTCTAGAGGATCTTTCGGGTGTTCCACCAAATAGGGAGATAGAGTTTTGGATTGATTTTATTTTGGACAATCGTCCAGTATCTATTCATCATTATAGAATGGCTCTGTAACGCCCCAAAATCGGGTCCCGAGACATCACACGGTGCTTAAGGTCACAAGTGACCCCAAGCTAACCCTTCTACTAGGATAACTCATAAGCAACTGAATAAAAATACAAATCCATACAAATCAGCAGAAATTAACTCTTTTCTGAATCTGATCGATACAAAAATAGAATTTTACAGGATTACAATTCTGCCTTTACAACCAAAATTGAAATGAAATACATCAACTTCTACTGACTATCTATGAAGCCTCTACTAGTACTGACTGTAGGTAGCCGGGTCATGACTCCCGACTACCCCAACTCAATACGACTGAATAAAGAAAATACAACACTATAAACTCTGCATAACTAAACCAAGCCCTTGAATCAAAAGGACTCATCACCTTCTGACTGGATACCACGAACTGACTGGATCCTAAGGTACAACTATACCTTGTACCTATATTCCAAGAAAATGTAGCCCACATACGACTATGTAGGTCAGTACCATGGAAAAATACCGAGCATATGGGGTGCAATGCATAAATAAAATAATATCTTAATATCATCACAGTTTATAAAATTATGCATGCTGATATAGATGACTCACTTAGCTTGAATTAAATCATCAAAATCATGGATGAATAATACAAGTAAAGTAAAATAAGTGAGTTATTACAATACGTTCTCAATTCACTTTCATCTCAATTTCAAATCATCGAAACAATCAAATCTCATGTAAATTCTCATTAGAATATATTCCTTAAATCTTTTAAGAATAATGACTTTCTCAAACTCAGCCTTTTAAGCAAATATGTTTTCATCTCAGATAGAAGAGTACATACACACGCATTGGGAGATCCTATAACCGACATAAACCATGTGAGCTACATGAAGTCCAACGTACAACCCACATTGGGGAGAGCCATCCTATCCTTGCCATCGGAGTAGGACTTTCAGTATAGATTCAAAAACACTAGTGATCACTATATAAATCAGCCTCAGGCTCACATCCTATGGGGGCACGTAGTTCTAGGGAAGTAAGGTCACTTTATACCTCCCACTCGGTGCTAAAGATTACTCCCGGACTTAGCTCAAAAATTTAAATCAGCCTCAGGCTCACATTAAAGAAAATCCACAATAAACACTTCAACAATTTTCATCGGGAGCTAATTTGCTACCCCTTTATCATAATCAATAAAAACGTGGATTTCTTTCACACTCGAGTTCAAAATAACTCATTCCCAAAAGGTCAAATCATTCAAAATATCTCAAATATTCAACATCGACGTGCTTATAACACACAATTTCTTAAAAAACACAATTTCAAATGGGGTTCGCGACCCAACTATCAAAATCATGATAAATATCGTTCAAGATTCATACTTTATATCACCACATATGTAAATTCATCTTTCAACATCATAAACATCAACATTTCATAATAATCATCATAAGATATGGGTTCATGCTTCAAATTCGTAAAAATCAAATAAAAATCATGCCTTTGTAAAGAAAATTACTTTTGGGCACAAGAACGAATGAGAGTTCTTGTTGAAAAACCAAATAAAAATCATGCCTTTGTAAAGAAAATTACTTTTGGGCACAAGAACGAAAGAGAGTTCTTGTTTAAAAACCCCGCATACCTTGAATGATGAACTTTAGATCGATACTCATTTTTGAGATGTTAATTATGCCTTTGAATGATGGTTCTTGGAGTTCTTGAACTAGGAACTTGGAATCTTGAATAAATTTACAAAATTAATGGTTGAATTTTGGAGGTTCTTGAAGTTCTTAAACTAGGAACTTGGAATCTTGAATAAATTTGCAGAATTATTGGTGAACTTTGGAGGTTCTTGAAGTTGGATATAGGAGCTTAGGGTTTTTTTTTAGGGAATTTAATGAAATATAACATATAATGCTTCCAATAGCCTTTAATATAGGGTTTGGATGGATTTTGGGTGAGGGAGAATGACCAAAATGCCCCTAAAAATCAAATAATTCTCGAATCTGTCCTATGGTGGACTGTGTTGATAGTCTGAAGTAGATCAACCATAACGTTTTACTCCGATATTTAAATTGGATTAAACTAATTTCATTATAAATAGGACTCTCATATCTTTCCGTTGATATATAGTATCTCACCCAGATCATTGTGTATGAGGAGTTATGGTCGTTTGAAGTTGACCCAAAAATTTACTTTTGATAGGCTGAAATAGATCGACCATAACTTTTTGCTTCGATAGACAAATTGGATGAAACTAATTTCATTGGAAAGAGGACTCGCAGAGATTTCCATTGATATATAGTAGATCACCCAGATCATTATGTACAAGGAGTTATGATCATTTAAAGTTGGAGCAAAAATACGCCAGGCCTCAGTAATTTTTTTCCTGCACATTTTACTATCACAGTTCGATCGGAATGGTCGTAGTTCGATCGGAATGGTCGTAACTCATCGTTTGAGTGTCCGTCTTTGATGATCTACATATCGCTGGAAATCTTATTCGATAATCTACGCAATGGTAGTTCAATGTCTTAGAAATACTACACACAAAATATATGGATCGCTCTAAAACGTAGAACTCGATATGTTTCTCACGAAATCTTTACGAAGAAAATTTTTTGGGGTATTACATTATCTCCCCCTTGGAAACATTCATCCTCGAATGTCGCTTGATAGGATAAAAGCACTGGTCAACTGACCTTCTTAAGGGACACAAATATCTGAGACATATCGGTACGATTGGAATTACAGTTTCCTAGTCCTCATACTGAACATGCATATCTGATGCATAAATATCTAGCTGAACTGACTCTGGAATGTATGAATGTGTATGCAACAATAGCCAATTCAAGGCTCGTAATGAGAACTTGAGCATGAACTAGATGTGTTTAAAACACAGAAGCTTTAAGAAGTCACAGGGTATCTCCCCCTTAGGACTCTATGTTCCTCTACAACACTTATTTCACAGGGTCACTAAGACTATGCATGGGGCACCTATGAATTAGCTCATATGCATGACGCACGAACAGAGGTATACTCGTAACTACTGAGATGCTCCGTATGGAAATGATTTCATTCCTAAGATCCTTGGATAACATGATGAATGATAAATGAGAAGGTACACTATACGATTCTGATTGACTGAGCTGGAATACTTGAAGAATACAGATTGTTTAGTAGAAGTTTACGAATTGAAGCATAACTAGCTTCCAAAATCTGAAACATGTACACCACAATCCCTAAATATAACCACTTAAAACTTCAACTAACCATAATATACATGTAATCTTAATCTCAATCTTACTTCACATTACCACTTAGCTCAGAATAAGCATACACCATCTAAAGCTTCAACGCTTTCAGCTCAACTTCGGAATTGCAATCTTAGAGTCTAACGCTCAACTCAAATTTTTCTCATCCTTAACGGACCACACTGCCTCTGTCATCGCTTATTAAAATCACGCTTGTAAACTTATATTTCTAAACCATAAGAATCAAAATCACATCTAAGAAGCTCAGCCATTACAGTCATACACTAATCCTCGAAATTAAAGCAGTCCCATAATATCATGGGTGAACTTTCTCATCATAAACACAACATCAAACTTAATCACGAAAAAACCAAACTTAGGCTCTTATATCCACTATTCAAGCCTACCAGATCACTTCCTAACAACTAATACCATTAATCGAGAAATCGTCACAGTCACCTTTACGATCACCAATCATTCAAACTTAACTTTTAGCACACAATATAACTTAAAACTTTTCGCACAAAATTTTCACTTAGAAACTATAAAATAATCCTCAACTAATGCTAGCCCATTTAAACTTCATTACAATAATAATAGGTCATAATCATATAGCTTATCTTATTCACAATCCATTAACACATCCTTCTTTCACCTGTTACTACTATCTATCCTTCATACACAAATTAACTTAGTTCATAGCTCTCTACGTCTTAACTTAACTTCCTCTTGCAATCCAAAGAGCGCCTAGATTAACAACACTTACCCACCGAGTACTTCCATCACTAACCTATACTCTCTATCATATAAATACCGCCAACACCCGTTTCATACCTCGAACAAACTATATCACTTTCTATTAACCCAATTGCATGCAAAAAGGGATTTTGCTATACTTATGCTAAACAAATCACACTTACCATCATTCTTACTACTACACCTCCACATCCCACATTTTCAGCCAGCACAAGGAACAAAATGAACTACAAGTTGCTAGTGGATCGAAATAGGCCGCACGCGGCTCCACTAGGCTTTGAATATAAGTTTTGAAAAAAAATTGAGATGAATAACAAAGCAGCTATGCTAGTGAATTGAAAGTGCCCCACACGGCTTCACTAGACTTTCATTTTTCACAAACATAATGATAACAAGATTACATAATACAAGAGATAAAAACTTGACACACAACATTCAATGATCTAAGAATACACCTTACTCTGTCTTAATTAAATAACTCATTAGAATGAGGGCATAACTTTCAACTTAAGGAACTTAACACACTAGAGAGCTCCTCTCAAATCACAGTTTATAAAATTATTCATACTGATATAGATGACTCACTTAGCTCGAATCAAATCATCAAAATCATGGATGAATAATACATGTAAAGCAAAACAAGTGATTCATTACAATACGTTCTCAATTCACTTTCATCTCAATTTCAAATCATCGAAACAATCAAATCTCATATCAATTCTCATTAGAATATATTCCTTAAATCTTGTAAGAATAATGACTTTCTCAAACTCAGCCTTTTAAGCAAATATGTTTTCATCTCAGATAGAAGAGTACACACACACACATTGGGAGATCCTATAACCAACATAAACCATGTGAGCTACATGGAGTCCAACGTACAACCCACATTGGGGAGAGTCGTCCTATCCTTGCCATTGGAGTAGGATTTCCAGTGTAGATTCAAAAACACTAGTGATCACTATATAAATTAGCCTCAGGCTCACATCCTACGGGGGCACGTAGTTCTAGGAAAGTAAGGTCACTTTATACCTCCCACTCGGTGCAAAATATTACTCCCGAACTTAGCTCAGAAATTTAAATCAGCCTCAGGCTCACATTAAAGAAAATCCACAATAAACACTTCAACAATTTTCATCGGGAGCTAATTTGCTACCCCTTTATCATAATCAATAAAAACGTGGATTTCTTTCACACTCGAGTTCAAAATAACTCATTCCAAAAAGGTCAAATCATTCAAAATATCTCAAATATTCAACATCAACGTGCTTATAACACACACTTTCTCAAAAAACACAATTTCAAATGGGGTTCGCAACCCAAATATCAAAATCATGATAAATATCATTTAAGATTCATACTTTATATCACCACACATATAAATTCATCTTTCAAAATCATAAACATCAAGATTTCATAATAATCATCATAAGATATGGGTTCATGCTTCAAATTCGTAAATATTAAATAAAAATCACGCCTTTGTAAAGAAAATTACTTTTGGGCACAAGAACGAATGAGAGTTCTTGTTGAAAAACTAAATAAAAATCATGCCTTTGTAAAAAAAATTACTTTTGGACACAAGAACGAAAGAAAGTTCTTGTTGAAAAACCCCATATACCTTAAATGATAAACTTTAGATCGATACTCGTTTTTGAGATGTTAATCGTACCTTTGAATGATGGTTCTTGGAGTTCTTGAACTAGGAACATGGAATCTTCAATAAATTTGCAAAATTAATGGAGAACTTTGGAGGTTCTTAAAGTTCTTAAACTAGGAACTTGGAATTTTGAATAAATTTGCAGAATTAATGGTGAACTTTGGAGGGAAGTTGGATGTAGGAGCTTAGGGTTTTTTTTTAGGGAATTTGATGAAATATAACATATAATGCTTCCAACATGCTTTAATATAGGGTTTGGATGGTTTTTGGGTGAGTAGAATGACCAAAACGCCCCTAAAAATCAAATAATTCTCGAATATGTCCTATGGTGGACTGTGTTGATAGTCTGAAGTAGATCAACCATAACATTTTACTCCGATATCCAGATTGGATGAAACCAATTTCATTAGAAAGAGAACACATATCTTTCCATTGATATATAGTATCTCACCTAGATCATTGTTTACGAGGAGTTATGATCTTTTGAAGTTGACCTAAAAATTCACTTTTGATAGGCTGAAGTAGATCGACCATAACTTTTGCTCCGATAGACAAATTAGATGAAACCAATTTCATTGGAAAGAGGACTCACAGAGCTTTTCGTTAATATATAGTAGATCACCCAGATCATTACATACAAGGAGCTATGATCATTTAAAGTTGGAGCAAAAATACGCCAGGCCTCAGTAATTTTTTTCCTGCACATTTTACTATCACAGTTTGATCGGAATGGTCGTAGTTCGATCGGAATGGTCGTAACTCATCGCTCGAGTGACCGTTTTTTATGATCTACATATCACTGGCAATCTTATTCGATAATCTACGCAATGGTAGGTCAACATCTTAGAAATACTACATAGAAAATTTATGGATCGCTCTAAAGCGTAGAACTCGATACGTTTCTCATGAAATCTTTACGGAGAAAATTTTCTAGGGTATTACATTATCTCCCTCTTGGAAATATTCGTCCTCGAATTTTCCTTGACAGGATAAAAGAACTGGTCAACTGACCTTCTTAAGGGACGCAAACATCTGAGACATATCGGCACGATTGGAATTATAGTTTCCTAGTCCTCATACTGAACATGCATATCTGACGCATAAATATCTAGCTGAACTGACTCTGGAATGTATGAATGTGTATGCAACAATAGCCAATTCAAGGCTCGTAATGAGAACTTGAGCATGAACTAGATGTGTTTAAAACACAGAAGCTTTAAGAAGTCATAGGGTATCTCCCCCTTAGGACTCTATGTTAGTCTACAACACTTATTTCACAGGGTCACTACGACTATGCATGGGGCACCTATGAATTAGCTCATATGCATGACGCACGAACAGAGGTATACTCGTAACTACTGAGATGCTCCGTATGGAAATGATTTCATTCGTAAGATCCTTGGATAACATGATGAATGATAAATGAGAAGGTACACTATAAGATTCTGATTGACTGAGCTGGAATACTTGAAGAATACAGATAGTTTAGTAGAAGTTTACGAATTGAAGCATAACTAGCTTCCAAAATCTGAAACATGTACAACACAATCCCTAAATATAACCACTTAAAACTTTAACTAACCACAATATACATGAAAGCTGCATTTCAATCTTACTTCACATTACCACTTAGCTCAAAATAAGCATACACTATCTAAAGTTTTAACGCTTTCAGCTCAACTTCGGAATTTCAATCTTAGAGTCTAACGCTCAACTCAAATTTTTCTCATCCTTAACGGGCCACACTACCTCTGTCATTGCTTATTAAAATCACACTTGTAAACTTATATTTCTAAACCATAAGAATCAAAATCACATTTAAGAAGCTCAACCATTACAGTCATACACTAATCCTCGAAATTAAAGCAGTCCCATAATATCTTGGGTGAACTTTCTCATCATAAACACAACATTAAACTTAATCAAAAATAAACCAAACTTAGGCTCTTATATCCACTATTCAAGCCTACTAGATCACTTCCTAACAACTAATACCATTAATCAAGAAATCATCACAGTCACCTTTACGATCACCAATCATTCAAACTTAACTTTTACAACACAATATAACTTAAAACTTTTCACACGAAATTTTCACTTAGAAACTATAAAATAATCCTCAACAAATGCTAGCCCATTTAAACTTCATAACAATAATAATTAGTCATAATCATATAGCTTATCTTATTCACAATCCATTAACACATCCTTCTTTTACCCGTCACTACTATCTATCCTTCATACACAACTTAACTTAGTTCATAGCTCTCTACATCTTAACTTAACTTCCTCTTGCAATATGAAGAGCGCCTAGATTAACAACACTTACCCACCGAGTACTTCCATCACTAACCTATACTCTCTATCATACGAATACCGTCAATACCCATTTCATGCCTCAAACAAACTATATCACTTCCTATTAACCCAATTTTATGCAAAAAAGGATTTCGCTATACTTATGCTCAACAAATCACACTTACCATCCTTCTTACTACTATACCTCTACATCCCACATTTTCAGCCAGTACAAGGAACAAGATGAACTACAAGTTGCTAGTGGATCGAAATAGGCCGCACACGGCTCCACTAGGCTTTGAATATGAGTTTTGAAAAAAAAAATTGAGATGATTAACAAAGCAGCTGTGCTAGTGAATCGAAAGAGCCCCACACGGCTTCACTAGACTTTCATTTTTCACAAACATAATGATAACAAGATTATATAATACAAGAGACAGAAACTTGACACATAACATTCAACGATCTAAGAATACACCTTACTCTATCTTAATTAAATAACTCATAAGAATGAGGGCATAACTTTCAACTTAAGGAACTTAACACACTAGAGAGCTCCTCTCAAGCCCTTTGTGTAACTTTTGAAATTACTTCTAGAAAATATAGAAGCATTATTTGGGGAAGAACTGAGCTTGTGAATCATGCTATCTAAAAAATAATACATGAAAGGAGAAGTATAGATTAACATTGTAGATTCTGAGGAGGAATCTAAAAGCACACCTAACCTAGGCTTAGTTCACGACTTTTATGAACATGAATAAAGTACTTCAATTTTTGGAACTCAAAAGCACTGATAGGATACTTTCTAGCTCTCTTACAATCCCATAACTATCTACGAAGATTTAAGCTTAACTGTTTCTGATACCTTGAAAATAAGGCAGAGTTGGCCAGAATAGAGTAAGATGAGAATCTATATAACCTTCTTGGAGAACCTTTTTATAGAATGATCTTAGACTTGAAAGAAGGGAAACATTTCCTAAATGCCCTGTAGCCACTCGAAGAAAAGTATAGAGGTCTCCGTACCGTTTTGCAAGAATCTATTAGACACGACTTCATAGACACCCTAGGACACTTGAACTTGGGCTCTGATACCAAGTTTGTAATGCCCCAAAATTGGGTCCCAAGATGTCACACGGTGCTTAAGGTCACAAGTGACCCCAAGCTAACCCTTCTACTGGCATAACTCATAAGCAACTGGTAAGGAGGTGTTTGTGGTTTATTATGATGTATCTCGGGTGGGACTTGGTTGCGCTTTAATGCAGCATAGAAAGCTGATTGCCTATGCTTCAAGGCATTGAAGGTCCATGAAAAGAATTATCCTACTCATGATTTGGAGCTTTTAGCAGTGGTTTTTTCTTTGAAAATCTGGTGGCATTATTTATATAGAGTGAACGTGGACATCTTTTCTGATAATAAAAGTCTACAGTATGTGTTCACTCATAAGGAGCTAAATCTCAGTATGAGGACATGGTTGGAACTTCTCAAAGACTATGATATGAGTCTACATTACCACCCAAGTAAAGTAAATATGGTTTTTGATGCCTTATCAAGTTGTCATAAGGAGTTTAGCTTATGTAGATAAGGAGCAGTGGGAATCGGTAAAAGATATTCACCATTTGGCTAATCTTAGAGTTCATCTCTTAGACTCTAATGATAGTGGTGTGATAGTACAGAAAGTAGTTCGACTGTCTCTTGGTGCAGAGATCAAAGAGAAGCAAATACTAGATCCAATCTTAATGAAAATCAATGATGATATAGGTGGGCAAAGAGTGATGGTATTTGTGATCGATGGTGATCGTACTTTGAGGTACCAAGGGCGGTTATGTGTTTCTAATGTCGATGGATTATGACAAAGGATTTTGGCCGAGGCTCATTAATCGTTCTATGTTGTTTATCCTAGTTCGACAAAAATATATCATGATCTTAATGATATATAATGGTGGAATGGTATGAATAGGGATATGGTTGATTTTGTGGCCAAATGTATGGTGTGCCAATAAGTCAAAGTTGAGAACATGAGGCCTAGAGGGTTGTGTCAGGAATTAAACTGCCTAAATGGAAATAAAAAGTAATCAATATGGATTTCATTACCGGCCTTCCTCGGTCTTGGAATCAATTTGATTCAATTTAGGTCATTGTAGATAGGATGATAAAGTCCGCTCTCTTCTTGCCGGTGTAGACTAACTTTTCAACTAAGGGCTATTCGAGGTTATATCTTCATGAGATTGTGAAGCTGTATGGGGTATCGATTTTGACTATCTCTTATCATGGTACACAGTTTGCATCTCACTTCTGGCGGCCTTTTTAAAATGAGTTAGGTACTAAGGTTAGTCTGAGTACTATTTTTCATCTACAGATGGATCGGCAAGTAAAGAGGACTATTCAAACATTGGACCACATGCTTTGTGCATGTATTATTAATTATGATGATAATTGGGTTGAGCATCTACCTTTGTTAGAGTTTTCTTACAATAATTGCTATCATTCTAGCATTGGGATGGACCCTTTTGAGGAATTGTATGGTAGGAGGTAAAGATCTCCTATTAGGTGGTTTGAGCTTGATGAGACAGGTATGTTCGGTACAAATTTGGTTTATTCGGCTATGGAAAAGGTAAAGGTGATTCGAGATAGTCTTAAGGCTACCCAAAGTTGCCAAAAGTCCTATACAGATGCAAGGCGTAGAGAGTTGGAATTTGAGGTTGGGGATAAGGTATTCCTAAAGGTATCCCCCATGAAGAGAGCGATACGGTTTGATAAAAAGGGAAAGCTCAATTCCCGATATGTTGGTCCTTACATGGTTTTGTGGGGGGTTGGTAATGAAGCCTATGAATTGGAGTTTCCTTCTTGTTTGAGCTTCATTTATTCGATATTTTATGTCTTTATATTGAGAAAGTGTTTTGGTGATTCTTCTCTGGTGGTTCCTTTGGAAGGATTAGGCATCTCAAGTTCTCTATCTTATGAAGAGGTCTTGGTTGAGGTATTGGATCAGCATATTCATAGGTTATGGACCAAGGAAGTGGCCTCGGTTAAGGTTCTATGGCAGAACCACAAGGTGGAAGAGGCTACACGAGAAATGGAAGTGGACATGAAGTCCAAATATCCGCATTTATTTTCTGCTCTGGATATTCATGCCGAAGGTATATGTTCTTGATCACATTTTTGCTTTCTAACTTGGTTAAAGGTTGGATTGATACTAGATAATACAAATGAATCATGCTTCTATTTGACCTACCTTTACTATCATTCGAGAATAAATGATCCTAGTGGGGGAGAGTGAAACACCTTGGGTTTAGGACACTTAGAAAATTTCTTTGATTTATAGATTCTGCACCACAAATGACTTATGAGTACCATTCATATGATGGGGTATGAATGGTATGTCTCGGTCATATTCTTACCAGTGATGGTTGGTGGGTTGGATTAGTTTCTGGAATTAGGTACAACTTGGTTCGTATGAGTCGTATGTTTGGTGATGGGTCGTATGGTTAGGGTTTTTTCTTTACTTAATTTGATACTTAGTAACATAAGTTAGATTTGAGTACGGGTGTCTCACCATAAGCGATCAAATCTCCTTGGATTCTATTCTTCCAGGGATATGGTTTAAGGGTAGTGATCGTATGGTTGGGTATAAATTAGGTTGGATAAGTCATATGGTGGATAGTGTTGAGTCCATATGGAAGGCCTAGGGTATGAGTAGTGGGTACCACTCATATTGGAGGATACGACTGGTATGGGAGAGTCATACCATCTAACGGGAATTTTCAGCAGTTAAGTTGGTGGTAATCTGGACATTTCCTCACTTAGCCACTTAAGGTCCTACAACTTATAACACTATTAGGACAATATTTTCCCTATTATTTTAATCTTAAACACTTACAAATTCTCTCTAACTCTCTATAAGTCTCTTAGGTAAAGAAAGGCTAGGGTTTTATCTAGAGGATCAATTTAGGGTTTGTATGGGTGATTTCTCTCCATCAACTTCTTAATCTAAGGTATGTACTCCTCTCTCATTGTTTGTTACAACTAAAGGTATGTTTTGAATAGTGTTTTCATGTTATGAATATTGTATGGTTTGGGGTTTTCAAATATATGCTGGGGGTTTTGGTATTAAATGTTTGGTTATGGATTTCCTATGTTTAATTATGTAATTACATGCTTTAATGTTAGTTTGGACAATTGATTGCATGGAAATAGTTAATTAGTAATTGGAATTGGTTTTGAAAACACTATGTCGTCAACATGTTTGGTGAAATATCTATGATAATGCTTTTACTATATTATTGAACTTTTAATGGAACTATCGCATGGTATGATTTGGTAATGGAACCCTAAATGGTATAAATTATTTAAATAGTTTGGAATGGTTAAATGGTAATGTTCGGTGGTCCTGGTTATAGTTAATTAAACTTCTTTGTGGGGTACAAGGAAACCCCCCCCCCCCCCAAGTAAACATGTTAATGAACAACTTGTGGAGTACATAGGATTTCCCCAAGTCAACTTGATAATGTAAACTATGGGTACATGGGAATCCCTTTACAAAAAGGTTGACTAAGGACATTGCTTGCATGCTATAGTTGGTATGAAGATACCACTACTCATAGCCTTGATTTATAATATTAGAATAAAGGTTTGGTTGGATGGTAATGGTTTTAATTGGGCAATAATGGCGGGGTGTGATAGCTAACCATGAAGGTGCGAGTCCAATAGACCGACACTGGAAACTCATGTTTACCGAAATGAGGGTTGGTCATGGAAACCATATATATTACTATAAGGTACATGAGAATCCTCTAAGTACAGTGTATATATGTATCATAGAGAGCGAAGGGTACTCAGTAATCCTCTACTCTTATGGTATCTTCAGATCATGTGGCAACACACATCGAGGCCCATTCAGGGGGTTACACTGGACTCATATAGCCCGTGGGTGATTTTAGGACGCTGAAGTTACACATACCCAGGTTAATGGTTTTTAAAGCATGCTAAACCCGACTCCCTTTCCCGGCAAGGTTATACATATGTTTTTATCCATGTGGTTGGCTTGCTTGCTTTTACTGGATGGCATTATTTTATCCTTATCCTGAGTTTATGCTAGCATTCACCCTTACTCTTCCTGCTTAGTGTTCAAATTTAGGACCATCTATTAGATTAAAGTGGTGAGCTTCCGTACTCCGAAAGGCTTCATTTCATATCATGGACATTTTTTCATATTTTGGTTATTTTATGGATTTTGGTTTTGGCTATGGTTGAGGGCATGTCCCAACCAAATATTATTTTTCTATTGGCTAGAAGCCTTTATGGAACTGCTATGGGTTGGAATGGGAGGGATCGGTATTGGTGTCAGCCTTTAGTATTTGCATTGGTATTGGCGCTGATACCATTGAACTAGATTTATGGTTGTTTCATCCTTATATGTTTTGTTATTGAAATGAAATTGGTTTTTGTATTGGTTTGGTTATAGTTATTGGTTGAGTTTCGGACGTTTGGACTCGTTTAGGTCGGTCATGGTCATAGACCTATCCTAGAGTCTGAGTTTGTGCAGATACGCTATCTTGTTATATGCTTGAAATTAATCTAACTCAGGGTATGCGTTTGGATGGTTAGGTTAGGTATCGGGGGTGGTCCCCGGTCCTGATTGGACTTGGGATACCCATTACGACAAGGCCCCGGGTCGGGTCGGGTAGTGCTTCTTTTTTGTGAAGATTCAAATATGAATGCACTACATGGTAGCTGATCCGGCCGGTTCTTGGAGTATTTTCAATATAGTAGCCGGTCTATGCTTTCGGAGTTGATCTACTAGCTCTTTATATATAGGTCATGTCTTATTTTACATCCAAAGATAGATTATGTTCCTTCTGGACTATTAGTTCGTATATTTGGATTTTAAGATGTACTTAGTTGTTTCTTATGATGTGACACCGGATTATGGGAGATTTATGGTATTTTTGTTATGCATTTTTCTGTTATTATGGTATATGTGTGGTCCTACTTCGTTCTAGATGTCTTACCTTGGATTTTGGTATTGTTTTTTCTGTTTATATAAGTTTCAGTGATAGGCTTACTTCTCAAGGCTTGTTGCGACAATTTTTATCATGGCCATTGATTTTTGGGCTGTGACATCTTTACAATAGAATTATTGCAGAGAGTGCTTACAATATAGTTATTGTAAAGGTGAGGAGTTAAGAGTTTAATTCTGAGGTTGCAAAATATTGTAATTTGAAAATTGCTCTTTTTTAGTGAAGTGCTTGAGAAAGCCTACTGGGATAGGTCGTGGTTTTACTCTAATGAGCAAGGTGGATTTCACATAAAATATCTTGTCTTCTTTACTTTTAGTTCCTTACTTTTGTTCTTCAGTTTATGTTTTTGGTCATAGAACCTGTTGCGGAACTAGGTTCTCATTGCTGCGATGAACTCATACAGAAATTTTCTGTAATTAGCTGAAGAAACGAGTAAGGGACCTGGTCCCTATTATTGTGGTGGACGCATATAAGCCTTCAATTGGTATCAGAGCGAGTTTCTCCTAAAAGTATTAACACCTAGGAGAGATCCTATTAAAATGGCTGCTCCACCAAATCTCGAAGAAGGTTAATCAACTACTATAAGATTTCAAAAGGTGTTTAAACGAAATAGTAGTAACTTATAAATGAGAAAATAAGTTATTCTAAGAGTTATGACATTTTAATTTTCTCATTGCATGGTGTTTCTTTTTATAAAATGTATTTTCCTTTTTCCTTTTTGTTATTTTAAACTATTTTTCTTATTCATGTTTTTTTGTTTTTCTTCCTTCTTATTTCCTCAAAGGCGTGTTCCCCCCAACTTCTTCATCTCTGTCGCCCGCAAACCCCCACTCCCACCCCAAACCACCACCACAACCACCAACACCACTTACATTGCCACCATTTCTATCACAACTCCATCCAAATTTGAACTCCAAAGTTTTGTATAAAATATTTCCTCGCATTTCGAATAGTTTTATAAAGCCCATAAGATTTTATGATTATTTAGAGGCATCATTTAATTGTTTTTAATCGGAGCTCCAATCTAGTTCCTTATAAATTTAGAAAATTCATTAATTCTTTTTAAGACCTTTATTTTTAATTCTACCGAAGATATATAAAAGGAGATAAATTTAATTAATTATATTTCCAAAACTTTCAATCTATTTAGAAAAAAATTAATTATTATTTTTTTATAATCAATAACTCAACAAAATCTAGAAAGTAGTCTCCCCCTAATTCATTTTATTTGACTCTTCTTGACTTGATACACTTTTTGATAACACATTAAATAAGGGTGGATTTTACTCGATTAACCTTACTATTAATGTTTTGAAACTCTAAGTTGAAAAGGACAAGAATAAACAATACCACAACAAAAGAAAAACAAGAAGAACACACATATTTTACATGAAAATCCTTGACGGGAAAAACCATGGGCAGAGGGGGAGGAAAATCATTATAATGAGAGGAGTACATATCGGAGATGAAACTCTCAATGACGTGTGTTAAAACCATAAAAAAAAAATTGCACTTATATAATACTTGCGTACAAATAAATCCTAAGCCCAAAACATATAGGATCGGCTCGATCCCTACGTTACTACCACAGCCCTCCCCCCAAAATCTCTAACATGGATCGTACCGCGAACTTTTCAAGACCGGATCAACAAAATTCGGGTAACAAACTCTAACAATCATTTTATATGGTTATTTTATAACAAGGATTGAAATAAAAAAGTATAAAAAATCTTTGACGTTTAAATTGGATAAATAAATTTAAATAATTACTTTTAGTGTAAAACCCAACTAAGTGCCTGTTTGGGAATGATTATTTCTCAAAATAAGCACTTATTTTGAGAAAAAAGTACTTATTTTTTAAAAATAAAAATGATGTTTGGTAAATTTCAAAAGTGCTTTTAAAAAAAAGTAAAAGCAAAAATTTTCTTCTTTTGTAAGTGCCTGTTTGAGATTGCTTATTTCCCAAAATAAGCATTTATTTTTAGAAAAAAATATTTTTTTTGAAAAAAATGATGTTCGGTAAACTTTCAAAAGTGTTTTTAAAAAACAAGATGAAGAAGCAGTTTTTCTGCTTCTGTGAAGAAGCAGAAAATTTTTGCTTTTCAAAACAAAAACAGAAGCAGAAGCAGAAAATTAGTTTTTTATATAACTAAAATATCCCTATCACTCACACATACTCTCTCTCTCTCTCAAACACATATATATTCATTATTAATTAATTAACGTATCTTATAAATTTGATTGAAGTTTGATTTTAAAACTTTATAATTCATATTTACATCATAATTTTTTATTTTATTTTATAATTTATGTACTATTATTATTTTATTTTCACTTATTTGGTTTAAATAAATTTGAAAATATAATTGATGATGATGACCGAAAAATATATAAATTTTTATTTTTTATTATTAATGATAACAAATGACAAATGAATTATGTTACAGGATTAAATGGTATTTTGACAGTCTTTGTAAGAAAAAATCTAATATTTAACTTTAAATAACTAATTCATGAAAAATGACATATTTGCTACCATGTATTGTACATATATGAATATGATGATTGCTTATTCATTTTTGTTTGATATTATTAATTAAAATTTAAATTATTTAAGCAATATATAATTATTTAATATTTTTTAATGAATTATGTATATAAATATTGATTGAAAATTTTATTGTACGTAATTTTTAATAAAAAAAAATTTAATTAAAAATATTATAATTGATATTTAATATAAATTTTCTATATAAATTAATTTTAATAATAAAAGTCTATTAATACATGTCATTTTTGGTCATTTGTCACAAAAAATTACTTCTTGAAAAAGATTATTCAAACACAATTTGTTTATCAAAATTACTTTCCAAATTAATTTATTAAACACAAATTGCTTTTTTTAAAAAGAATTTTTCTGAAAATCCATTTTTAAATTGATTCTCAAATAAGCAATATTCTAACAGTAATCCCAAATGGGCTCTAAAACAGAAAAAACGTACTATGGAAAAAGAACTTTGAAGCACCCTTTGTGATAATGATCAAGAGAGGGAGAGTTGTTAGCTGTTAAAGAAGAATGAATATGGAGAAGTGGGGGATTTGAAGTTTCGTAGAGGGGAGTGAGGGTAGGTTGTGGAAGTTAAAAAGTAAGAACAGAAATAATAAAAAGAAACACTAAAAACAAAAAAAAAATTGTATTTTTAATTAGATTTATAAGCGTCAAGCAAGGATGTACCTAATTAACGCTAGATTTTCAAAAAATTGGGGCTTATCCAAAAAGATTTAATAATATCAATCCAACGTTATTTAAGAAGGTAGTAATTATAGCCCAAATAAACTTCAAGCATCCACCTACAAATCAACTATAAGTTTAGGGGAAGCTTTGTCCATTTTCTTAAAGTAGAAAACTAGATTAAACGACACAATTGAAGATTAAATTGACAAAGATAAATAGTATAGGGATTAATAATTGAATAAAGCAATGAACATGGACCAACCCGATTGTATATGGGGTGCGGATAACTTGTTTGGTAAAATAGATCTGTTATAAATACAATGGATCTATTTTTATTTGTGCATGGATATTTCTTAACTTCTCTAAATATTTTTATTTTTATTTTTATTTTGAGTTTATTTATGTTAGTTTTATCGATATTCATATCTTAGGGGGTGATTATATGGTAATTGATTAAATGCTTTACTATAGTATTCTTTATTTTTTTCTCTTAATTTTTGTAATTCTTCTATATTATTTTGAAGGTATTCTAAATATTCTATATCTTTTGTTTCAAAATATCCAATTAGATTGTCTTTCATAAGTTTTTCTAATAATATTATTTCTTCCATATTTTCTCTCCAATATTTTAAATATTCATACTCTATCATTTTATCCTGTAGTTATTGTAGATTTACAAATTTCTGTGTAGTAATTTATCCTAATTGTACTGTAATGTATATCTAATTCTAGACTTTCAATGTTATTTATTATCTTGTGTTGTTCTTCTTGTAGCGAGTTTTTTAAATTATATAAACTATCACATGTACTTTTTCCTAAATTTTCTAGGGTTTCTTCTATCCATATTAATTTTTCTTTTAGATTCTCCATTATTTTTCTAATTCGGTTTCTATAATTAATTTCTATCGGAAACAGCCTTTCTACTTCATCAGAGGTAGAGGTATGGACTGCGTACATCTTACCCCTCCCAGACCCCACTAGGTGGGAATACACTGGGTTTGTTGTTGTTGTAGATTATCCTGATTTTCTCTAGTTTTTCTAATATATTCTAACATTTCTTAATCTGAATAATATCCATCTGGGTAATTATCCAGGTATAACTGTTCTATCAAATTTATAATTTCAATTTCATAGTCTAATACTTTTTTAATAGCATTCTCTTAATATCTATAATTTCTATATCTCTAATTATATATAAGATTAATATTTTAAGATTATCTTTCATTTAAAATTAGTTAAATACTTTATATAATATTTTTTAGTTGTTTGTTTTAATCTCATTAATTCTTCTATATTTTCACTAAGAAATTGTATACATTTTATATCTCTAGTCCTCATATATTCATCTAAATTTGTTTTCATTTGTTTTTCTGTTGATTGTATATTTTTCATATCCATTTTCCAAAATTCTAAATATATATAATTTACCATGGTTGGTATGTAGGTATTTGTAAGAGTAGTTAGGTAAGCGTGGTATATAACTTATTCTAGTCATAAAATATTTATCAAATATTTTTTTCAATATGATTTTTCTTATATCTACAATTTCTATATCCTTAAGTACATAGAAAACAAGTATTTTAAATTTATCTACCATTTCGTCAGATAAATTAGTATTCATTTTTCATATAATGTTTTTTTCAAAATATTCCCTTCAATCATGCACATAACAAAATATGATCACTTTAGATTGCTATATACTAGATTATTCTTAAATAACATATTCTTCGATCACTATTAGCATGGTAATCTGGATACTTTTTCCTTAAACAGCGCCTCTACTCTGGTTACTTCCCTATCACAGCTTTCTTGCCTTACCGGTTTCATATTTAGGATGGCATTGTTCTTAGGGATTTTTCTCCTTTTTCACTTTGCTAATAAACTTCTTAACATGCTATTTTTCGAATAATTCTACTATAAAGAAACTAACATGAACTTATTTTATCATATTATGATTGTTAGAAATTTATGAATTTAGCTATTCATAATAGTAAATGAATATACCTGTTCTGGTAGTTTTGATAATTCTAAGCTTTGTTCCTCCATAGATTTTTCCATTGAAATATAACTGTTTTTTAAATAATCAAATTATTTGTTGTAGACAAGAGAGAGTTTTTTGCTTCAACGCATGAAGGCTTACTTCTTTCTGCCTTAGAAGCCTTCATTTATAATGGATGATTTACGTAGTTTTTCGTACTAATATTTTACACATTCCTAAAAACTTTACACGTATCTACATATTATTCCTAGAAAAGACTAATCTTTTACACAAAGTCTTACAAACTTAAAAAAGTCAAAAAGTCTATAGTAGGCTAATAATGGTATCTACCTAACCTTGCAAAGACTAACTATACAATTTCTTTTACGCAAAAGAAATCAAAATCTATAATAATTCACATGTTGAAAACTATAAGTCATATGTCCTTTTCATATCTTTTATGACTTTGATAACTTTTGTCTTCTTTTCTTTATCCGTAGTTGATTTATCTTCCGTATAGTGCTTATGCGCCGTAAGTGGGATCAGAGGGGGAGGAGAAGATGCGGTTTTGGGAGGCTTTGGAAGAGGTGGTGAGAGGCGTGCCTAGTTCGGAGAAGATTGTTGTAGCAGGGGATTTCAACGGGCACATCGGGGCGCTACCGGGAGGCTTTGGTGATGTGCATGGTGGTTTTGGTTTTGGGGAGAGAAATGAAGAGGGGGCGACCCTATTGGAGTTTGCGAGGGCCTTTGGGCTGGTGGTGGTGAACTCGGGCTTCCCGAAGAAGGACGAGCACCTGATCACCTTTCGAAGCGCGATAGCCAGGACTCAGATTGACTTTTTGTTGCTTAGGAAAGGGGATAGGGCGTTGTGTAAGGACTGTAAAGTCATCTCGAGTGAGAATCTTTCGACCCAGCATAGGCTTTTAGTTATGGATTTGGGTATAAAGAAGGATAGAAAGAGGAGAAGTAAGGAGTGTAGACCGAGAATTAAGTGGAACGGCCTGACGCCAGTGAATGCGTGGGAGATGGAGGAGAGGTTGGCGGGAATGGGGGTGTGGGAGTGTAGGGTGGACGTGGATAGTATGTGGGACAGGGCGGCAAGGTGCATCAGGGAGAATGCAAGTGTGGTGTTGGGTGTTTCTAGGGGCCAGGCGGGGCACCATCGGGGGGATTGGTGGTGGAATGAAGAGGTGGAGAAGAAAGTGGGTACCAAGAAAGGGGCGTATGCTAAGTTGGTGGAAAGTAAGGACGAAGAAGAGAAGCGGGTAAACAAGAAAGAGTACAAGCTAGCCAGGAAGGAGGCAAAGTCAGTAGTCACGGCAGCTAAGACAGCCGCTTTTGAGAGCTTGTATGCAGGGTTATAGGGGAAAGAAGGGGAGAAAAAGTTGTTTAGACTCGCTAAGTCTAGGGAAAGGAAGGGTCATGACCTCGATCAGGTGAGGTGCATTAAGGGGGAGGACGGTAGAGTGTTGGTGGAGGACGGCCACATTAAGAAGAGATGGCAGTCGTACTTCCATAGGCTCTTGAATGACGAAGGGGATAGAGCTATTGTGTTAGGGGAACTGGAGCACTCAGAGGAGTGTCGGGATTTTAGCTATTGTAGACGTTTTAAGGTAGAAAAGGTTAGACAAGCTGTCCGCAGGATGCGAAGGGGTAGGGCGACGGGGCCGGATGAGATACCGGTGGAGTTTTGGAAGTTCCTTGGAGAGGCTGGTGTAAGGTGGTTGACTGGATTGTTTAATGAAATCTTCAGGACGGCAAAGATGCCCGAGGCGTGGAGGTGGAGTACCATGATCCCTCTCTATAAGAATAAGGGGGACATTCAGAGTTGTAATAACTATAGGGGGATTAAGTTATTGAGTCACGCTATGAAGATCTGGGAGAGGGTGGTCGAGGTGAGGCTGAGACGGATAGTGTCTATTTCGGAAAACCAGTTCGGATTTATGCCCGGCCGCTCGACGACGGAGGCAATCCACCTGGTACGGAGGTTGGTGGAGCAGTATAGGGAAAGGAAGAAGGATCTGCACATGGTGTTTATCGACCTGGAAAAGGCTTACGACAAAGTCCCCAGGGAGGTGCTTTGGAGATGCTTGGAGGTGAGTGGAGTACCGCAGGCATATATCAGAGTAATTAAGGATATGTATGATGGAGTAAAAACCCAGGTGAGGACGGCGGGAGGAGACTCAGAGCATTTCACTATCCTGACAGGATTGCATCAGGGATTTACTCTTAGTCCCTTTTTGTTTGCGTTGGTGATGGATGTGTTGACGCGGCGTATTCAAGAGGAGGTACCGTGGTATATGCTTTTTGCAGACGATGTAGTTCTGATAGATGAGACTCGAGGGGGTGTGAATGACAAATTAGAGGTGTGGAGGCGAACTCTTGAGTCTAAAGGGTTCAGGGTGAGCAGAAGCAAGACAGAGTATGTGGAATGCAAGTTTAATAACGTGAGGCGGGAGAATGAGGTAGTAGTGAAGCTGGAAGCACAGGAGGTATGTAAGAGGGATAAGTTCAAGTATCTTGGGTCCGTGATCCAGAGTAACGGTGAGATTGATGAGGATGTCTCGCACCGTCTTGGGGCGGGATGGATGAAGTGAAAACTCGCGTCGGGGGTGCTGTGTGATAAGAAGGTGCTTCCCAAGCTTAAAGGCAAATTCTACAGGGTGGTAGTCCGTTCGGCCTTGCTGTATGGAGTGGAGTGTTGGCCAGTTAAGAACTCCCACATCAAAAAAATAAAGGTGGCAGAAATGTGGATGTTGCGCTGGATGTGTGGACTGACTAGAGGGGATAGAGTTCGAAATGAGACTATCCGGGAGAAGGTTGGTGTGACTTCAGTGGAGTGCAAGATGCGGGATGCACGATTGAGATGGTTCGGACACGTGAAGAGGAGGGGCATGGATGCCCCGGTTCGTAGGTGTGAGAGGCTAGCATTGGATGGTTTTAGGCGGGTAGGGGTAGGCCGAAGAAGTACTGGGGTGAGGTGATTAGGCAGGACATGGAACAGTTACAGCTCACCGAGGACATGACCCTAGATAGGAAGATCTAGAAGACGCGAATTACGGCAGAGGATTAGGGCCAGTTTGGGTCGCTAGTGTAGGGAATTACTTGGTGGGGTTTTTATTCCTGTTATGATTCCGTGTTCCGTGTTCCATGTTTTATTACGAATCTGTGTGCTTTCCTCTGCTTTCCTCTATTTTATAATACTTATGGGTGCCCTATTTATGTTATGTAATCTGCTTCTGTGCTTTACTATGTGTTTGTGTGGTATCTCGTGCCTTGAGCCAGGGGTCTTTTGGATATAGCCTTTCTACTTCATTAGAGGTAGAGGTATGGACTGCATACATCTTACCCCCCCCAGACCCCACTAGGTGGGAATACACTGGGTTTGTTGTTGTTGTTGTTGTTGTTGATGTCTCTATCGTATCTGCTGCTTTTTTATCTTCTTTCCAGCTGGCATGCTTATCTTCTTGATTTTTTATTTTATTCTAGCCGAACTTCTGGGATAATATTATCTTCTCCATTATATCTCAAACATTGATGATCTGGATATTTGTGTCCAATTATCTTGCAATATCTTGTCAATAATCCTTCTGAAATAAATCCTCTCTTAATTGCCCTTGCAGTAGGTAATTTTTCTGGGTTAAGTAACGTCAATATCCATTGTCTGACATCTTCCATATCTGCTTTTTGTAATTCTTTGAATTTGAATAAATCATCTGATAGTCTCTTGAATAATAGCTCCATATTTGGTTTCCATTGATATAATTGTTTGCTAGTTCTTG
Organism: Capsicum annuum; assembly: GCF_002878395.1. NCBI lineage: Eukaryota > Viridiplantae > Streptophyta > Magnoliopsida > Solanales > Solanaceae > Capsicum > Capsicum annuum. The sequence goes on from NC_061114.1 coordinate 75,479,708, forward strand.
AATAATTGTTGCTTGTCCAATAAGTCGTTTGTTTGTATAAAAATCAGGTATCTTGATTCTGGGTATCTCTGGTTGCTGCACAATATCTTCTGGTATAATCATATCTTTGGTTAATCCTATTTTTACAACTTGTATAACTAGTTTTATCTCATCGTATAATATCTCTGCTAGTGCAGTATAATACTTTATATAAAATAGATTTCCTTTGGTTACTCTTTTATAGGTGTTGAATATTTTTTGTAATTTTTCCATAGTTGATAGTTCTTTTCCATCTTGGGTATATATGGTATTTAATACTCCATAATCAAAACAAGTTTTTATTAAGCTTGGGTTGGTTTTGGGGTAGTGCAATTAGCTTGTTGTGACCTTGTAATCTTTGGGTTATATAGTTTGTGTTGGGTTCATTGATATCTGTAGCTCTGGGGTTAAGGTTTAGAAAAATTTGTACTCGGTATCGATATGTGGTAATTTGTAGGGGTATGTTCAAGAGGTCTTTTTATATTTTTGGTGTAAATGGTTTTTTAAATATCTTATTTAAGTTCATATTCTGGTATCTTTGTCCAATAACTCCTTTGCTTGTACCTGCAATTGTAGATTGATAAACGTTATGAGTTTTACGGAGTGTCCCAACGTTTCTTTCTAGCTCTGAAATTTTAATGTCTTTCGATCGACATAGCTTTGCACACTGCTGAGTTAGCTGATTTGTAGCTACAGACTTCATTTTATCTTCATTAGTCTTTTGCTTTTCTATTTCATCTTCTATTATATCAGTCTGTGTAGCTTTATCTTGATATATAATCTGTAATAACATTTTTGTTAGTACTAATTACTTCAATTGTAAATGTAAAATTTAATATATTCAATACTAGTCTCTGAATCTCTTTTGTTGTAACTGAATTTTATATTTTCTTTGTTAGCCACCAACGTACTGTGTATTATATGTTCGTACAATAAACTTGTTATGTACAATATATAGCTCAAATGCTAATAAACATTTATATAATGAACATAATTCTTTTCTATTTATTTCCCATTTTATTTTTGTTTCATTAAACGTTCCTGAATAATATCTACAATGATGTTCTATTTTTTCATTTTCGTTCCTATATTTAAGTACTCCTCCATAACTACATTCATTAGCATCTGCTTCTACTATATATATAAATTTTCTATTTTTGTCTGGAAATTGTAATTTTGGTAATTCTTTTCAAAATGTTTTTATTTTCTGGACTTGTTTTTTATCTTCTTCATTATAATTATATTCTACATCCTTTTTTAATTTTTTTCTGTAAAGACTTTAGGTTTTCTGCTAATTTTGGTATATATTCCCTTACTTGGTTTACTAATCCCAAAAATGATTGTAATTTCTTTTTTGTATCTAATTCTTCTTTCGAATTTATTATTTTTTGTACTATATGTTGTTGCATTTTTACTTCACTTTTAGCTATTTGTATTCCTAAAAATTCTATCTGGTTTTTCATAATTTCAGCTTTCTTTTCACTTAAACTTATTCCTGATTTTCCTATTATATCCGTAAATTGTTCTAATAATTTTAAATGTTCTTCTTTGGTTTTTGTATATAATAGTATATCATCTATATATACTATACAATTAGGTAATTGTTTAAAATAACTATCCATAAAATGTTGATATCTACTTGGTGCATTTTTATATCTAAATGGTAGTACATTCCATTCATAAAATCCTTGTGGTACCGTAAATGCGGTTAATTCCTTAGATTCTTCTTCTAACTTTAAATGGTAAAATCCTGATTTACAATCAAATTTACTAACGTAATTATATCCTTGTATTTGTCTTATTTTTAATATCTTATTTGGTATTGGGTAATTATATGTCATAGTTTTTGTATTTAGATTTCTATAATCAATAACCGTTCTTCTTTTTCCTCTTTTTTGTTCACTATGTTTATTTACTATAAATGCGGGGCTATTGTATTTACTATTACTTTTTTGTATATATTGTTTTTCTAATAATTCATCTATATGCATTTTAAATTCTTTTAAATCGTCAAAATTATATGTTAATGGTTTTTGAGTTATTATGCTATTTTTATCTATTAATTCAATTTTTATAGTAGTTTTATGTTTTTTCCATCCTTTTAATGGATCTTCACTATATAATTGTTTTAATTTTTTATTAATTATTTCTATCTTATTTATTGAAAATATAGTTATTTCCTTTTTATTTATTGAAAATATGATCATTTCTATTGTATCTTCAGTATTTTTTATATTTTCTAATTTTTGTGTAATTTTTTCACTTCCTTCTATCCAATCAGTTTGCTTTCTTATTTTATTAGTAACTCTTTTTACTCTTACTTTCTATTTACATGGTGTTGTAAACTACCAATCCGTTCTAATTATTATATGTGGGTATAATTTATCTAAAAACGACATTCCTAAAAGTATACCTTTTGATGTTAGCTCATAATTATAGATTTCTTCTATTGTTAATATTTTATCTCATACTTGTGTTTTTACATTCTTAGCTTTATAAGTAATTAAGCTTCCTTCGTTATTAAATCCTTTAACTATTATTGGTGTTTCTAATTTATCCCATTTACTTTCTGGTAAACAATTATATCTACATAAATTAGCTTCTGCTCTTGTATCTATCATAGGCGTATAATATCTACTGTAATACCTTCCTACTACTATCTTCATTAATACATATATTTTCATATCATGTTAAAGCTCTTCTTAAGAATAATTTCTCTCTGTTATATGTTTATAGATAATTGTGTATGCTCTATATTATATGGTTTTACTTGTTCTAGCCATTTTATTCCTAATATTATGTCTGCTTTTTTCATTTCTCCCTTTATTTAAAATTCTATTTTTATTTTTCTAACTCCTATTTTTTTTTTCTGCTATATTTTTAGTGTTTATTAAGCTTCTTGGTTGATCTGGGCATATATTATTGTTAGATTTTATTTCCTCATTTTTTACTAGATATCTTGCTATATAATTTTCTTCTTGTCCTGTATTTTAGAGTATTAAATATTGTTTTTCATTTATTGTTCTTGTTATGTAATATTGGTTTAAATTAGTTGTTGAACTTGTTTCATAACTTGTTCTTTTTGATGAACTTGATGATTCTATTTTTTCATAAGCTATTCTTTTTGTTATACTTATTTTATCATTTATTATTTCTAAATTTTCTTCTATATCTATGTCTCTATAACTATAATCATTATTATCAATTGTTTTTACAAATTGTTCGAAATGACTTTCTATTTGTATTTTGTTAATTTTATTTTTTCCTTTTATTTTATGTTTTGTTGTTAATACATATAGATTTTTATATCTTGCTGTAAATATTTTACTTTCTGGGATTAGTTCTATTCCTGATATTTTCAATATAATACTAATGATTTATCTATATTTTTATCTATTATTGCTATTGAATAATTCACACTTGTTATAAATTTTAATTTTTGGTATATTAAATTTCCTTTTATGGTAGTTATTGTACTTTTTTCTATAGGTTTTATAATTCTATCATCTGCTAGGTATAATTTTATTGGTGTATCTATTCCTTCTCTAAAACATGTTTTTATCAATATCTCTGTTCCTCCAAGGTGTACGTATTTTATTGGGTCTTTACTTTTTATATCGTTTATTTCTTTATTAATTATTTTTTTTGTTACTAGTGGTATACTAGCTCTTCCTTTTACATATCTACAATCTATTACATGTTCTTTTTGGCTTACTACGTAGTATTCTTCTTTTCTTCTACTAAATATATTTTTTATTTTGGTATTTTAAATATTTTTTCTACACTTAAATCTAATTCTTTTCCTTTTATTTCATCAAATATATGACTATCAAATATTATTGTTTGATCTGTTCCTTCTTCATTTAAATGTTCTTACTTTGTTATTATTCTTATATCTTCTTCAGTTATTTGGTTTATTCTTATATCTTCTTCAGTTATTTAATTCATCTAATTCACTATCTATTTCATTATCTGTTCATTCTCTAAAATTTCATATATACTATCTTCACTTTCTAATTCGTAATCTATATAATCTATCTGCATATATCCTATATTTTCTATTTTTATTTCTGATATTTGTTTATTTTTTGAGTTTTTAGCTAATTTACAATCTCTAGCTAAATGTTTTAATTTTCCGCAATTATAACAAGTACATTCTTTTATAGATTTCTTTTTCCTATATGGTCTTTTATGTTTATAATTTTTTACATAATATCTTTTTCTTGGTTTCTTATATTTATATTTTGATTTTTCGTATTTCTTATATTTCTTATGTCTTTTTCTTTTCTTATAATATCTTTCTTCGCACCCAAATTGAGATACTATTTTATCTTTGCAAAATGCTAAATTTCTTATTAATGTTTTTTTCATTTTTATTTCTTCTCTATATTTTTCACATAGGTGTCTATACCATTGTTATAAAAATTTTATTCTTGCTCCTAGAGTATCTACTATTTTTGCTTCATCCCAACTTTTTATTATTTTTGAACTAAATGGTTCAGGTAATTTACTAAAATATAATTTTCTTATTTCTTTACTTTGTTTTGTATTATATGTTGCTTCATAATAATATTCTTTAAAAGCGCAAGTATAGTCATCTATGTAACACATATTACATATTGCTAATTTTAACATTAAATTCTTATTTGTATCTTTCTCTTCATTTTGTTCTTCTTCTGTTGTTGTCATGCTACTAAATTCGTCTTTTATAGCTATTTTATATTTTTTTTAATAATTCTATAGGTGTTAATTTAGTTGTAGTTGTTGATGATGTTTCTTCTGTAGGTTTGTCAGTTCTTAATACCCTTTTACTATTTTAAGTTAGATTTAAAAACCATAATTTCACTGGTCCTATTAGTGTTCTTTCTATATATTCTGGTGCATCTGTTACATTTATATTATTATCTAATAATTGTTTTGTCATATATCCTATCCATAATTGTATTGTTTTTTCTGTATCTATTACACAATCTAAGTCTAAAAAGTTATAATTTTTATTAACTATTTCTTTTGGTATCCATTTGTCATATTCATCCTTTAGATTATATCTTTTAAACTTATTCTTATAATATGTATGTTTTCTTATTTTTGATGTTCTAGGTATTATATTTTCATCTTCTTTTTTATCAAGAGTATACATTTCTGTGTTTCTAATTTTTAAGTTTTCTTCATTAATTACTTCTTGTTTTTCATTGATTTCTAAGTTTTTTGTATTTGTTAAGATTTCTGTCTATGTTTAACTATCTTCTGAATCATAATTATCTGTTTCTTCAACATCTATTGTATTTATTTCTAATTTTTCTTTGAATTGATTTATCTCGTTTAATAATTTTTGTTCTTTATCTTTTTCTTCTTTTTCTTTCTATCTTTTTCCACACAAATCTTTTAGTATTTGTAGTTCTTTTTCTAATTCAGCAATCCTACTATTTTTAGTTTCTTCTATTTTTCGTCCTACTATTTTTAGTTTCTTCTATTTTTCGTATTTCTTTTGTAGTTTGTTGTTTTATTTTTTCTATTTGCTTTTTTCTATCTTTTTCTTCATTTTCTTTTTCTATTTTTACCATAACTGTCAATTTATCTTCTAATTTTAATTCCTCTTTTTCTAACATTAAATATAAGTGTTCATCTATTTTCTTATACCTTCTTCCTAGATTAGAAAATGCTATTTTTATTTTTAATCCTTCATGATTGTCATATATTTTTTCATCTATTATAAATTCTTCTTTGTTCATTTTATTTAAATGTATATAAGCTATGTTGATATATATATTCTAGACTATCTATTGTTGATTCTAAATTTGATAGTTCTTCTTTTTGTGCATTTATTGAGCTTTTGCTAACTCCAACAATTATGTTATACTATACTCTTTCTATCCTTATTTTTAATTCTTTACGTTTTGCAGATATTATTTGTTTTAATTCTTTATATTTTTGAAATTTTTGTACGTTATTCATCTAAATAATAGTTTGGGGAATATCTAAATCTAGTTTTATCAGATAAGTCATGATTAATAAATTAATCAAATAAATCCAAGTATATACTACTTCGTTAACTTTCACAACTTGTATTCTCTCCTAAAGGTGGTAGTATATCTGGATTTCACTTGATATCTTCATTTTCTCTCTGAAACACTCTTGGGAAAAAATAAAGGCTTCTGATCATTTGTTGACTATGTATTGTCTCATACTGTTGCTTCCAGAATCAAAACGTTTGAGATACTGCTATCGCCTTTGTAAATACAAGAAACGAATCAATCGATGGTTTAGATTTGTTGTTTAAAAAAATGGAACATGTCCTAGTCAATTCTGATCCTCTTTGCAAATTTCCTGAATCATTATTCACCTGCTTGTATTTGATAACATTACATCTTGTAGAAAGTTCCTTGTTATCTAATATTGTCATAGCGTGGAAGTCTCTTAAGAGCATACATAACTTTGGAGGATATGGTAGGGGATGCTGCAATTGTCAACTTAGGCTATCCTGCGTTGGAAACTTTATTTCATAAGGTTGAGGGTTTTCATCGACTTGAAATTAATTCTTTGTTGGTAAAAAGCATGAAATTTGGAGGTTATTAGTATGATATGGGAAAAGTGAAAGTGAACACTTCTTTGAAATTTTTTTCCATCATCTTCAACATTTGGGGTGAAAAGCACACCATATCGCGTAGCCTACCGCCTTGCGTCTCATGGCCCATCACGGGATCCACCCTATGCGGCGCACGACCTGTGGCGAGGATTAATTATCAGCCCCTTACGCTTGGTTGGGCGACACGAGGCCAAGGCACGACCTCCTAGCGTGCGACACATGGTGCCATTTCATATCCTAATCTTTCCCAACACTACCAAATTCATCCCAAACACATTTCTTCTCAACCTAAGGATCATATAGGCTCATTTCTAACTCTAAAGGGATGTCCAAACATATGGGGCATTATAATAGATCTCGAGGATCTTGATAAAGATGCTGATGATGAGGAGAAGGACAGTTGCATTGATTACTATCAACGTTTTAAGACCCTTTATCCAAGATTATCAAAAGCTAAGTCGGGTAACTAAGTTAACATTCAGAACTTTGTTCACTTATGATTGAAATGATTGTCATTAATGCATTGCATAGCCAAATAAGGAAATTTTTGTTCAGTTGTACATAACTTGGTGCTGTCAATTTATATCTTTTTGCAATTCTTGGATCAACTTTAGAAGTGGGTTATTTCTATTATGTTACCGAGAAAAAGTATTACAAGAAACTAGAATTTTGTTAGAATTGTTACAACACTATCTCTTTGCTGTGAAGTGATTTCTTTTATTGCTTTCTCCATTGTTTAATAGTTTCATTGGGATTACTACATCCAGGCCTATGCATATTGCAATTCAAAGGAGTACCAATACCAGAATTGTAATGCAAACATCTAGGTCTGGAGTTACATTTGGAAAAGTTTAATTTGTATGGGGCCGCTGGCCTTTTGTGAGCCTCGCCTCATGTGGCGTCACTCGACATAGAAATAAAAAATCAGCCTTTAACTTCTTGGAACCTATTCTTTTCCTTCTATATCTATTCATTTAATGTAATTTTAACAACCTCCCCCTTCTCCGCACGAGTTGTTTTGAAGGAGAATATAATATATCCTTAATTATCACTAATAATCTTTGCCTTTGTAATTATAAAGCTACACTTTAATATGGTTGGTATTGTTTATTTTTATGAGGTAAATGGGCCCTAAAATGAAAAGGATTGTTGTGCTATCACTTATTTTTTGTGGCTATATATGCCACAAATATTTTTGAGATGTATTCCCATCATAATCATTTTCCAATCACCATTCATATTTATAGGTTTTGAATTTTTTATGTACTAGATATACTGTGAATTCATTTTGACACATTAGTTCAGTTTCTATTGAGTTGACTTATATTTAGTCTTGGCTATATACCTGTAACACCCCGTACTTTTACCTAGCTTAAATTCGTCTCAAAAATATCAATGACTTAGTTTAAAGATGAATACACTTTTATACATGTGTAATTTTCAAGATTTTGAATTATAATTGTGTGGTAAATTGAATAAGCTTTCCATCGATACCAAATTCGCCTAAATCCGACACCCGGGTGAAGAGTTAGAGCCATTTTAGTGAGACAGTGTACCACCTGGTACTCTAGCGCATCGCGGAGGCAGTCCAAATGGCATTTGTCATTTTTCAGCAAGACAACGTGATACCACCACATCGCGCCACTAGCCTTTTTCCCAATTATCACTTTCCAGTGTGACTCCACGATCATGGCACGTCGCGCCAAAGGGAAAACTCTCAACCAGTGAGGCACTGCGATGACGTCGCATCGCGCCATCAACCTAGTTCCCAATTGTCAGTTTTCAGTGACATGACGCGATAGTGCTACGTCGTTCCAGGTGCCCAACTCGGGTTTTTAGTGACGAAAATTCAAAACTTTCTAGGGGCAATAGGGTTTTTTTCCATGATCCAGATCAACCTTTAAACACAAAATTATGCCCTAAATACCCTATTATGTCATTTTTCCTCACTTTCTCTCAAGAACAAAATCATTCTCTCTCAAGAGGCAGAATTCCTAGTTAAAGAAATCAAGATCAAGCCCAAGAAATCCTTCAAGAACTTCAAGAATCTCACAAATTAAGGTATGTTAGATGTTCATCTATAGGTTCCTTTCACCCATAGATTCCAAGAATCCCTTTTTAAACCTACAAGATCTCAGATTTATGATTTCCATGTTTGATTTAAATTGAATTCATGTTCATGATATTAGTTGGGTTCCAATCCATGATTTAAATAGAAGTTTCATGAAATTAAATAACATGTGTGATGAATATGTGATTATCTTGATAAACCCTTGAACGTACAAAGTGATTAATGCATCTATGATATTAATTTGGTTTGTAATACATGATTATGATAAGATTCATGAAAAAAATGAATAGTATTTAGAGGGAATTATTTGAATTACATGCTAAACCCTTGAATTTGCAATTAAGTATTATATTCATGAAGTTTATGTGATGACCATTATCATGTGAAATACACATGTTCCCCAAGTATTTGCTAAAATACATATTGAAGTAGATAGAAGAATCATGAGATGTTATTATTTGATCCCATTTATGTATAAGTTAATGCATTACAAGTGTTTGATGAAATGTCTCTATGAATGAATTATAACCAAGTGAACATTGTTATGTTATTCAAGATTATGCTTTGCTTTAATTTTTATGCTATCGAGTCTTGAAGGTATTTAATACCCAATAATTTAGTTGTTTACCTAGAGCCAGTGTCAGTTACAGAATAGTATCAATCATGTCACGATCAGTAGTATTTTTATTCAGTTACAGAACTCAGTAGAACTCAGTCAATTACAGAACTCAGAAAAACTTAGTCTTAGTCCAGTCCCATTCAGTATACTCAGTTTAGTGTCTTTTAGTTGGGAGTAGAATTTAGCATCGAGCGAGTGCAGGGATGACGGATCCTCCATCAGATAGGCAGAGTCGTTAGTAGCAGTCCCTGTACTCCAAATCTGTATAGCCAGCACAAAATAAGAAGTCATCCGTCAGATTATGCTTGACTATCTCCCAGGGGTCACCTGTCAGATTAGTCTTGGCTCCAACCCGATGTCACCCGTCAGTTAGGCTTGGCATCCTGTTTTTCTAGTATTAATACCCATGGTACGGTATTATCACCCTTCCAACTGGGGTTACAGTTTGGACCCCAATTAGCTTTAATTGGGGCATGCCAATTAGATAATACCTCTCGCAGTTTCAGTTTCAGTTTTGGTCTTTAGTAGGGAACTCAGTTCAGTTCTACAGAATCAGTACTGTTAGACAAAGTTAATTCAGTACCAATAATTCAGTTATCAGTAACTTAGATATTAGTTACTCAGTTATTAGAATTCAATACTTAGCTTTAGAAAATCTCAGTTACAACATGTATATAAATGGACAGTACGGCATACTCAGTATTTTTCGTAGTTTATATTATCTATGTACTCTCATGTTCAGTTATTTGTATCATTTAGTCAGTTATTGTTCATGCATATGAACCCTTGCATTCAGCCTTATCTCATCTAGCATACCAATACATTCCCACGTACTGATGCATACTTTCCTGCACTATGATGTTTCATATCATAGGTTGGACGCTCTGGTTCCTAACCATGCATAGTAGATTCAGATTTAGCCAAAAGTAGTAGATTTAGCAGTGAGTCCTTATCATTCGGGGATATTCTATTATTTCATATATTCAGTAGATGTAGTAGTTCAGTAGGTGGAGTTAGTTGGGGGATTGTCCCATCAACTTCACTTTCAGACAGATTCAGTTAGAGACTTTTCAGACTAATTTTTCAGACAATATTTCATTTTACAGATGTTATATTTTATCAGTATTTTAGATGTGTTGAACATTATGGTATTTCAGCCTGTTTTCAGCATTAATTTTAGTATTATTATTCAGTGCTCACAACAGATACTATTCATAGGTTAGCTTGTGGTCTTTTGAGGTCGTAAGCACCATGTAATGACTAGGGGTAGTCCCGGGTCATTACAATACCATATCTCTAGTTTGATGACTCCAGGTGCTATTATTTTGACAGAAAATATCTGGTCAAAGGTGATTTTATTAATTTGCAGAGTTATATTTCAAATTTTTTATTTCCCAACCTATAGAATGTTAAGATTATCATCTCCTCTAGGATGTGAATGAAGGAACATCTCAAGTTTGAATATGCCAAGAAGCTTTTTAGACTTCCAAAATTTTTGCTAAAGAACACAGTAGTTTTGGAGAAGTTCGTTATCGTTTCAAAGAGAGGAAGTTGTGAGAGATGTGGAATCAAATATGTGTTCTGAGTTTTATTTCAACTAGCTAATCGGCTGATATATTTTGAAGAAATGCAAGGTAAGGCTAGATACAATAGATTTTTATGGTCGGATTCTTCCTCGGACCCTGTACATAGCGAAAGCTTTAGTGCACCAGGCTGCCCATTTTCTTTACTAAGATACTCTACCAATTCTATGAATATCTTTCATGTGTGAGCTTTCTATGACTAGACTACAAGTATTTATGTCTCAAGACATATAAATGCTCCCTTATATTATGTTTTTGATCAACTTAACACAATCATAAATATTTAACTTCTCTATATTATTTATTATTCTTCTTTTAACTTGTTGTTATGGTCTATCAAATGGTATAGTAGCTTGGTTTCTCGTCAAGATTATGTTTGTTACATTTTAGATGTTGTGTATTGCGAGTTTCTTTCAAGTTGCAACACTTGTTTTCCTATATGTATTATGATGAGTTGATCTAGATACCAGTTTATGATAATTTTCATCATTAAATGTTGTGTTTTGCTTCCTTGCTTTGTCAATAGCAATAGCATCAGACCTCTGGATGCAAAATGGTTCCCTCTTTTGCTCTTTCTTGGAAGAAAGAGGTTTGACTTGTTTGTTTACCTCAAATAAGTTTAACATTATGAAATCGAGGCTTACAATGCTGTTGAATCTTTTTATTTGAAGTTTAGGTCATTATAAGGTCATTTATTATCCCAATTTACTTTATTATTTATTAGTTACTTGGTGTACGACTAGGAAGTCTTTGGATTTGCATTCTATTCACAACAAATTTTCAAAGAGTAGAAAATTAACTACAACCAAAGATAAGTAAAAGAATTTTTTTTATTAATGAATATTGGGAGTACAATTCCATAATTGTCTTGATTCTTCTCTCCTAAACTTAGTAATGCTCTGATGGCCTTCAGTAGCTTGTTTCTCAAATTTTTTGATAACTTAGACTTCTAGAGATGTATTTAAATCATTGGAAATATTGGAAAATGTTTTGTCGCTTTGGAACAATCTCCAAGAAGAATTCCATTGATTGCTCGTTGCAAGAACATAATTGCTAATGCTAACGTTTCTCTAATGCTTGTCAAAGTCTTTTTACTCTCCCTTTAGAATGTTATACTACCCCCTATTTATAGTTGTAGAGAGTAGATCAAGTTGCTTATGATTGGCGAAATATGTCATTTTGACATATGACTAATTTGATTAGTTCTTGAATTTGAATGATATTTCACATCATTTGGACACGTGGAGTTATCTCATTGCTATTGAATTTGATAGGATGGTAGGTCACCCTGACACATAGCATAGCTTTGGGCTCCAAAATATAATGGACCTTAGTCTTGAATTTAATAAAAAAAATGGACTACTAAATTTGTAAATCCCAAATTAATTAATCAACCCAAATGAACATCAATTAAACCCAACTTTTGTATGAATTTTCGCCGATAAATTTGTATGTCAACAAATGCCCCTTACTTTAAGACTTGTCGACGTGTAGTCTTTTCAAAACTTGACAACAAGACTTGAAGTACTCATGAGTGTGTTTTATATTTTGTGACTCCAAAGATATTTATTTCTCGTCAGTGCATTCTAGTTAGACAACCACTTGCGAGTGCTCTAACTAAAATTTCCTTTGTGAATTTTCACATAGAGAAAGTCTTCACCGAAATAATAAATGAGTTATTTGTAGTGATTCCCATTTTGTGTCCACAATCAAGTACAAATTTTATACTATTTCGAGTGTGTGGCTTACCATCCACCAACTTGATTTATTTTACTCTTCTTGGATAAGTATGAGAAATGATTACTTCAATATTTTTTTTAAGTTCTTCTCGTTGGGCAACAATGTAAACCTTTTATATAGATTTGAAATAGAAGGGCCATATGGACTATAGAAAATTTAAACTTGATATGCCCTTTTGTACTAGGAATAAATAATTTTGATTTGCACCTTTGCACCCCGAAAAGAAAAAAATATTAGCTTTCTTTTTGTATTCCAAAGAGAATCAAAGTTTTTTAAAGAAATCTTTCTCAATATGCTTATTTTCCAGCTGCTTGGAAATTTGTAATTCCTAGGTATTCTCTTCTTCCAATTTCACAACTTTACTTATATACAGAATGAGCATTTCCACTAGAACTTCTATGTAGCTTCTCCCTTGTATAGAAAATCATCAAATCATTCTAGAGCTATCAAGAAAAGTCTTCGAGTGTGTTTAATTTATAGGCTACGAAGCTACGACATTGCTCGATTCAATCACATTAAGAGAAGTAGCCTTATATCGTATCTAAAAAAAACATAAAGAAAAATATCCCTCAAAATTTCTTAGGTAATTTTGAACATGATTCAGCAGTACGTTGCTTGTGTGGTTCAAGTTTGTGCACTTATAGTATAAAATTCACAGCTTCCTATAGAAATATCTAAATCCCAAGTAGTTTGATCTTTTTTTGAAACTAAAATGGGGGAATTGTAGCCTAGCAAATATTTTGCAGCCATATTAATCATGGATTGCTACAGATCTCTACTTTTTTTAAATACAACTTTTAGATTCTTTTCAATTTTCCAAGTTGCATTTTCACAATGGTAACTCACTTTTGTTTACAATGTCGTGCACTCTTTATGTAACGATCTAATTTTTGATAATTTATGTGAAATATTTATTTCTATATTTTTGACCATTTTATCCCTCTCTGTAAATGTATTATGGTATTTCTGTTGTGTGGGGATACTTGAAATGGTTCCCAATGTTTTTCATTGTGATTTATGTGATATTATGTCTTGAAAAGTTTTATAGTTAACTTCGGTCAACATTTGTTGATCTATGCATCGAATGGCAAGATGGACTGCGCCAGTAAATCAGGAGCATCAATTTTAGGATCTTAACATAGTTGGTGTGGTTTTATAACTTTTAAATCTCATTTCGACCCTTCATTCAAAAAATTATAAAATTAGGTCTCGAGGATTAACTTTGTGAAAATGTTTTTTTTTTTGAAAATTTGATATCTCCATTTATTCTGGAACATCAAATTTAATATAGTAGAATAGGTCGTATATGTTCAAGGGGTTCTAGATGAGTTTTGAGTGGTCCGCGGAGACTTGAAATTCTACAAGTTTCCAGCCGGTGCTGGTGCCATCGCAACTATGAATGGCTGGTCATGCATGCACCTCAACAAATTAGGCAAGAGTATCACATACATGATATGTCATCCATGATCGAGAGTCCTATAGAAATGAGAACTGGTCACGATAGCGATACCTGCCATCAGGCCAGGTGCCACATACGCGACACCTGGTCGCGTATGTAATGCTTGAACTATATATACCTTGTTTTCACCATTTTTGAGACTTGGAGCTTAGGTTTTGGTGATTTTGAGAAATTTCTTCTACTTTTAAGATTGGGTAAGATCCTAAACATCTATTTTAACTTTTTTCATCAATTTTAATCGTTTAATTCTTGTGTTAACATAGATAAAAAAGTGAAAATTGGGAATTTTGGCTCGGAAGGACTAAAAATTAAACTCTTCAATTTAAATCCCGGTTTCAACTCATTTTCACTTGTGTGAGATTCTAATCTTATAATTATATCTTTTATTTCAATTTCACCTTTAAAACAACTTTAATTTTTGATTTTAAAATGAATTTGGAAGACTTTTATCTGTAAAGCTTGAAAATGGTCTTTTTCATTTGGACATCATTCTTAACTCATTTTCTCTCAGGGTTTCATTTATATACACTTAAAAATATGAGAAATATATTTTTGAAATAAAATTATGATTTTTCCTTTCTTTTTTGAAAATTCATTACTGGAATTTATTTTGATTCCGACTTGAAAATTGGTAATATGAGTATCGTTGGCTTTCTTTTGATGCATAGATTCTATATTTCTATATTTTAGTTGATTTTGAGTTTGTTCATGAGGAGTAAAGCTTAATATTGAAGGGCTTCAAACTACTTTTTTGGCATTTGAGATAGGTTATGGCTTAACTTTCTTCAAAGTGGGCTGGGTAGTTAATATTGGTTCAAAAATCATGTTAAGTGTGCGAGAACTAATTATGAAAATGGATATATTATTGTGTTGTGCCCGTGTGGGGGCCTATATATTGATGTTATTTGGTGATTTTGGAATATTAATTGCTATGTGTGACCATGTAAGGTCTTAGATGATATTGTTGGCCTTGTGTATGTGAAATTAATTGTATCTTGTCTAATAAAAAGCCTAATGTGGTATCAATGGTATATTTTGATGTATTTTACTCTTTTGGCATATGGTTCATGTAGGATTTCGTGGATGGTTTTGAATTATTGAGTAGTTTATTAGCTCACTTGGTTGGTATATTAGTTGGATATGAAAATTCTCATTTGGGTTGGTTGTGAGCATTACATCTTTCTATCATATACATTCATGAAACATTAGTACCATAGTGGAAATTCTTGAAATATTGGGAACATTGGCTTTTTCTGATAGAAAATATGGCATCTTTAAAACCCTCTACCGAAGGATATGTTAGAGAGGAATTATGGATATTGGTACTGGATGTTTGTTATTTGTCAGTTGAGGAACCCTTTATGGGTTCTACATCGTAAAGCTTAAGCTCTGTAGTTGTATACAGAGATTGTACGATAACCTCAAGCATCATCATCATCATTATCATCATCATCATCATCGTCATCATTATCAACATCATCATCATTATCATTATTATCATTATTCCCTTTGCATTTGTACTTAGTACAAATCTGTGAAGCATTATTTTCCTTGATATGATATCTGTCTAACTATGTTTTTTCTTTGTATACATATATGCAATACCTATCTACTTATCTTTCTTTCTCATATTTTCTATGATGTATGTGAATATTATCGAACTATATTGAAGATGGTGTGGCAATCATTGTGGTATATTTTTCAGCTGTAGGTGACATGCCCTTAGCCTGTCTATCATATACTTTATTTATTCTTTGGTCTGTCAGCCTATGATACCTACTGGATATAAGTGGATTGTACTCACACCAACTACACTCTTTTGATGTAGATCCAGGTTTGAGTGCGCCTTATGGTGGTTGATTTGGGTGACATTTGAAGCTATTCGAGGTAGCAGTTGGAGTATTGCTTCTGGAGTTGACTACTACCTTTCTTTATCTAGACTGTGTCATTATTTTGTATTCAAATATAGAGTTGTTCCTATTTTTGATATCTTATGTATTCTGATCTCAAGTTGTACTAGTTAGTTCTTACACCCTGACACTAGGTTTTGGGATTATAGTATGTTATCTTTGGTTATATTCTTCCGTATTTATTATATTGTGTGGTTTGACTTTATTGTAGAATCCTTACTTTGAGTTATTATTATTATTTTCCCTAGTGTATCAGTTTATATGATAGGCTTACTTGTCAAGGCTTGCTGCGACAAGTGCCATAATAACCTTAATTTTTATGTCATGACAGATTGGTAACAGAGCCAGGTTCACTGGTCTCAATATTGTAAGAACGAGGTGTCTAATAGAGTCTCACAGATCGATACATAAATAAACATATCTATCTTCGAGATGCTATAAGATCTCTTTGGGAAGTTTTTCTTATTTTATTGCTTATCATGCAAATTTTCTTCTTACCTTCTATTCTAAGTCATATTTTACTTTTTTCATGCAGATAGTGATGACTAGATCTCATGAGGTTAGAGATGTAGAGCATTCATCAGATGAGAGATCCTAGTCTAGAGGGTGAGTTATGAGTTATGGACTAGCTCAAGGTAGTGGACAGGCATGTGGATCTACCCTATCTAGGAGTAGTTCTAGGGGACTTTTCACTGAGTCTCGAATTGAGCATGTTGGGGATATGGGTCTTACTTTAGTCCTATCGAGTTTTTCTACCATAGTCTTGGAGGGACTGTTGATTCATTTGTTGACCCATTTGGAGGGTGCTCCTTTGAGTATGCCTAATGTTCGCCAGCTTCGACTATTGTACTTTATTTATGCTAGAGTCTACTTATGTTGTTCCTCTAACCCCAAGTATGGATTGTCTAGTAGTACCTACTTCTACTTTTGTCTCTCTGTAGATTCTAAGTGTTATTTCTCCTTCAATGCCTGCATCTAAGTATGGTAATTTGAGGTCAGGAGTTTAGACTTCATCTATATTAACTTCTCAGGTTAGATATTAGCCTACCAGAATCACCATGCCTCCTCTTATGGTGAGTTCAGTTATGTATTCTGAGTATAAAGAAGAGGTTTGTGAGGTGCACTCTTTAAGGTCCTCCTAAGTTTTGTGGTGTTTTAGGCGAGGATTCCTAAGCATTCTTGATTGACTGTCATGAGAAGTTGCATAACCTAGGTTTGCTTAAGTAACATGGTATTACACATAACACTTATCAATTGAAGGATGCCACTAGGGATTGATGGAGGTCACTTATTGTTTGCAGACCTCTTGATTCTCCTGAGATGACTTGGGATTAGTTTGTTGAGGCTTTTTTTTAGAGAGGTTCATGTCTCACAATCTGAGAGTTGGATGAGGGATGAGTTTAATCACCTTGAGCAGAGGTCTATGTCTATTGCAGAGTATGAAGTACACTTTTATGCCTTGTCTAGATATTTCTATGCCAGCACTGCCATCGAATATGAAAAGATTTTGAAGTTCATGAAAGGGTTGGATGTTTCTCTTTAGCTAGATATATCTCAGATGATAGTGTTTGGACCATCATTTCAGAGTATAGTGGATCATGCCAAAATAATTGAAGGTATTCGTCGAGCATCTCAGGGAGGAATCACGAAGGTGCACTATCTTGGGGAGTTCAGAGGCCACACTTCATGAGGTATATTTTCTAGAGGTTTTTGTGGTTATCATGGTAGGCCCGTGTAGGTAGCCTTGAAGAGTTTAGGTAGTGGGTCTTCTGGTTTAGCAGTTCTGGGTGACCACTCCAGTTGAGTCAAACCTCCCCTTAGATAGTTGGGATATAGAGGTTACTATGTGTGTGATGAGACTGACCATTTAGACAGTGACTATCCCTGCTGTATATTTAGAGCTATTTCTATTTCAGCTATGAGAGGTAGAGGTTCTACTAAAGGTGCATGAGTTAGAGTTGGTAGAGCCTGTGATGGTGATCGTGGGGCTGTTTATCCAGTTGATGGCCGTGGATAATGCTCTATTATACCCACCAGACTAGAGGCAGAGGCCTATGATGTTCATATCACAATTATCATCTCTATTTGTTTCAAACCTGAATCTCTATTATTTGATTCGAGATTGACTCTATCCTATGTGTTTTCATACTTTGCTTTAGGTTTTGATTTAGTTTATGAACTTCTTAATGTGCCTATTCATGTATCTTCTTGCATATGAGACTCTTTAGTGGTGGATCGGGTGTACCGATCTTGTGTTATGATTTTTGTTGGGTATGAAACTTGGTTTGATATGATTGTAGTGGATAAGTTAGATTTTGATGTTATCTATGTATGGATTGGTTTGTTCCTTACCATGCTATCCTAGTATTATTCTAAGGCCGTGACCTTAGATTCGCTTGGTGTCCCAAGGATAGTTTGGAAGGGTGCACTTCATTCGGGTCCCAAGATGGTTATATAATATGTTCAGGCTTGTTGCTTGGTTATAAATGGATGTCTATCTTATTTGGATCATATTTATTATACTAGTGTTACTTTACCTTCTTCTTTGGATTTTGTCTGAGTTGTTCATGAGTTTATGGATATGTTTCTTCCATATTTGGCTGGTATGCCTCTCAGTCATGATATTGATTTTTCTATTAATGTTGAGATGGGCACCAAGCCCATTTATCTTCCTCTTTATAGGATAGACCTAGTCGAGCTAAAGGAATTAAAGGATCAGTTGAAGGAGTTATTGGATAAGGGATTTATCTTACCTAGTGTATCACCTTGGAGTGTGCCTATCTTGTTTGTGAAGCAAAAGGATAGGTGTATGTATACGTGTATTGACTATCCACAGTTGAATAAGGTGGCAGTTAAGAATAAGTATCCTCTTCCTTATATTGATCATTTGCTCAGTGAACTTCAGGTTCTTCTGTGTTTTTAAAGATTTATTTGAGATTCAGGAATCACTAGTTGAGGATTAGAGCTTCAGATATTCCAAAGATAACTTTTCAGACTTGATACAGTCTTATGATTTCTTGGTCATGTCCTTTAGGTTGATTAAGGCCCTAACTGCGCTCATGGAGTTGCTGAACCGGGTATTTTGATTATATCTCAAATCCTATGTTATTGTATTTATATATGATATCTTTGTTTATTCCAAGAGTGATGCCGATCATAAGGAGCATTTGTGGATTGTGCTTTAGAGATTGAGGGATGAGAAGTTGTATGCTAAGTTATCTCAATGAGAGTTTTGGTTGAGTTTGTCTCTTTCTTAGGTTATGTGGTGACTAAGAAAGGTATTACAGTTGATCCAACCAAGGTTACAATAGTTGGTGATTGGGCTAGGCCTACTTCACCAACTGAGATTTAAAGTTTTGTTGGCTTAGTAGGTTACAATTGATGTTTTGGTGAGGGTTTCTCATCCCTTTAAACTCTGTTGATCAAGTTGACTGATCAGAAGGTTCATTTTTAGTGGTCTGATGCTTGTGAGGCGAGCTTCCAAAAGCTCAAGGATTTGTTGACATCAACTCCTATCTTGACTTTGCCCAAGAAGGGCATGGATTTTACCATCTTTTGTGATACTTCTAGCATTAGAGCAGGATAGTAAGGTGATTGCGTATTCTTCTCATTAGTTGAAGTCCCATGAGAAGAATTGCCCTACCCATGATTTGGAGTTGTGCGCAATTATTTTTTCTTTAAAGTTGTAGAGACACTACTTTTGTGGAGTCTATTGTGAGATTTTCTCGGATCATCATAGCCTTCAATATTTCTTTACCCAGCAAGATCTTAATATGAGAAAGTACCACTGGCTTGAGTTGCTTAAGGATTATGACTTGACTATTCTCCATCATCTGGGAAAGACTAATATTATTGTAGATACCTTAAGTAGGAAGTCAACTATCATGGGTATCTTGGAACATCTTTTATCCTAGGAGAGGCCTTTGGACTTATAGGTCTAGTCTTCATTAAACCAAATAGTTAGGCTTGAAATTTTGACACCTAGGTATGTTTTTGGCATTCGTGGAAGAGGTTAGGTCTTATTTGATGGAGCAAATTTGAGCTCATCAATTTGATGATGATAGATTAAGACTAATTTAGGATAAGGTGTTAAATGGTGAGACTAAGGAAGCCTTATTCGATTCAAATGGTATTTTGAGGATTAGAGGCTGGGTTTGCATCCCAAAAGTGGGTGATTGGTTTTGGAGGAGGCCTATTGTTCTAGGTATTTCATTCATCTAGGACTGACAAATATGCATTATAATTTAAGGTAGCATTACTAGTGGGTGGTATGAGGATTGATGTAGCAGATTTTGTAGCTCATTGCCTCTATTTCTAGCAGGTAAAGCTGAATATTTGAGGCCTGTGGATTACTTCAAAGGTTACCCATTTCTGAGCAGAAGTGTGAACAAATCAGTATGGACTTCATGATTGTGTTGCCTCGTACTTCACATGGTTCTATTTGTGTTTGGTTCATCATGGATCGTTTGACTAAATCTACTTATTTCTTTCTGGTTCAGGTTTCTTTTAATACCGAGAGGTTAGCCTGCATCTATATTCGTGAGATGTGAATCTTTATGGCATGCATATGTCTATGATCTCAAATTGAGGTTTAGTGTTCACATCTCACTTTTGGTAGACTTTTCAAGATGAGTTAGGTGATCGAGTTAATCTTAGCATAACGTTTCACCCCACGACCGATGTTAGTCAGAGAAGACTATTTAAGTTTTGAAGAATATGCTCCACGCTTGTGTGAAGGTTTTTGGTGGTCAGTGGAAATAATATTTAGCCTTCACAATGTTTGTGTATAATAATAGCTACCATTAAAGTATTAATATATCTCCTTTTAAGGCCTGTATGGTAGACGCTGTCGCTCTTTGGTTGGTTGGTTTGAGGTTCTTGAGGTTAGACCTCGTGGTACGAACTTGCTTCATAAGTCTTTGGATAGAGTTTGGATTATTCAGGATAAACTTTGAGCGGCTCAGAGTAGGTAGAAGTGCTATGCAAATCGTAGACTTCGTGCCTTGAGATTTAGTGTTAGTGATCGTTATTTATTTCAAGTTTCACTCATGAAGGATCTAATGAGGTTTGGAAAAAGGGACAACATTATCCCTAGGTATATTGGACCATTTGCGATTCTCTAGACTGTTATTAATATGGCTTATGAGTTGGCTTTGCTCCTAGCATTATTAGATGTTCATCCAGTTTTTTATGTTTCCGTGCTTCACCATTATATTTTGATGGATTTCATGTCATTCGTTGGGATTCTATTTAGTTAGATGAGAGGTTGTATTTTTTTGAGGAGCCAGTCTCTATCTTAGCTAGGGATGTTAAACGGTTGAATGCAAGAGTTATTCAGTGATTAAGGTCTAGTGGAAGCTTTGATCTATAGATGAGTCTGCTTGGGATGTCGAGTCTGATATGCGTAGTTCTTATCCCTAGCTTTTTACTGATTTAGGTATTTTTCCATAACTTTAGCTCCAGGACGAACTAGATATTTAGTAGTAGATGATGTAACAATCTAATTTTTGAAGATTTATGTGAAATATTGATTTCTACATAATTTGGCCATTTTACCCCTCTCCGTGGTTGCGCCGTGGTATTTCTAGGAAATGGTAATTATTGGCACAATTCCTAATGTGTTTCGGTACGATTTATGTGATATTGTGATTTTTGGTGTCTTAAAAAGCCTTATAGTTGACTTTAGTAAATATTTATTGATATGTGCATCCGATGGCAAAACGGACTGCGCCAGCAAATTTAGTACGTCGATTTTAGGGTGGTAACATAGTTGATGTGGTTTTATGATTTTTAAATCATATTTGGACCCTCGGTTTAGAAAGTTGTGAAATTGGGTCTCGAGGGTCAATTTTGTGAAAATGATATTTTTGAAAATCTCTTATCTCCATTGAGTCTAAAACATTGAATTTGATAAGATAGCATAACTCATTTGTGTTCACGGGGTTTTGGATGAGTCCAGAGTGGTCCACGCAGACTTGTCCAAGTCTCCAGTTGGTTTTAGTGCCAGTGCAACCGTGAGTGGCTGGTTGAGTACACGAATCAGTAGATTAGGCGCAGGTGTTAAATATGTGACATCTTAGCACAATCGTGAGTCTCGTGTATGTGAGGACAAGGTCGGGATAGCGATCCCTTCCATCAGGCTAGGTACCGCATATGCGACGCCTACTTGTACTATATTATACCTTATTTTCGCTATTTTCCACTATTTTTGAGACTTGGAGCTTAGGGTTTTGTGGTTTTGAGCAATTTTTTTAACTTTTAAGCTTGGGTAGGATCCTAAACACCTATTTCAACCTTTTTCATCATTTTTTGTCCTTTAGTTCTGGTGTTAATATGGATTAAAAGGTAGAAGTTGGGGATTTTGGATAAGAAATCCTAAAAATAGAACTCTTCAATTTAAACCTCAATTTCAACCCGTTTTCACTCGGGTGGGTTTCTAATCTTTTAATTATCACTTTCCTTTCGATTTCACTAAAAAAAGTTTAATTCTCAATTTTAAAATGGATTTCGAAGACTTTTACTAGTAAAACTTGAAAATGAGTTTTCTTTGATTTGAACCTTGTTTTTAACCCATTTTTGCTTAGGTTTTTAACTGTAGACCCCAAAAAATATATGGAACATGCTTTTGAAATAAAACAAAGTTTTGCCCTTCTTAATCGAAAACTATTTCGAGGGTCTGTTTTTACTTCACATGAAAATATGAAGTATGGGTGTCGTTGACTTTCTTTTGACGCATAAATTCTATATTTCTATATTTTAGTTGATTCTGAGTTTGTTTAAGAGGAGTAAAGTTTCAGATTGAAGTCTTTTGGACTGAGTTTTCGGCATTTGAGGTAGGTTATGGCTTAACATTCTTCAGACTGGACTGGGTAGATAATTTTGTTACAAAATTATATTAAGGGTGTGGAAAAAAATCATGAAAATGGATATATTATTGTGTTCTTGTCATGTGGGGGCCTATACATTGATGTTATTTTGTGGTTTTGGAATATTAATTTCTATGTGTGACCGTGTGGGGTATTATATGATATTATTGCCCTTGTGGATGTGAAATTAGTTGTATCTTGTCTAATGAAAAGCTTAATGTGGTATCATGGTATATTTGATGTATGTTACTCTTTTGGCATATGGTTCATATTGGGTTTCGCAGGTGGTTTGGAAATGTTCAGTGGATTATTGGCTCACTTGGTTGGTATATTCGTTAGATATGGAAATTCTCATTCGAGTTTGTTGTGAGCATTACATATCATATCATTTACATTCACGAAACACTGGTATCACTGTGGAAATTCTGGTAATATTGGGAACACTGGCTTTTTCTGACAGAAAATGTTACGTATTTAAGAACCTTTACCGAAAGATGTGCTAGAGTAGCTATGGATATTGGTACTAGATATTGATTGTATGCAGGTTGATGAACCTTCCATGGGTCCTACGTTTAGAAGCTTTAGCTCCATAGGTGTATACAGAGGTTGTGCGACAACCTCGGGTATCATCATCATCATAATCATTATAATTATCATCATTATCCCGATTTCATTTGTATTTACTTAGTACATATATGTGAAGTGTTATTTTCCTTGATGTGGTACCTGTCTATATGTATTTTTCCTTTGTATTCGTATGTGTAATACTTGTCTACTTATCTTTCTTTCTCATATTTATTATGATGTATATGAATATTATAGAAATATTAGTGGAGACAGTGTGGGCTACCATTGTGGGACATTATCTGATTAAAAGTGATGTGCCCTTAGTGTGTATGTTGTAGACTTTATTTTCAACTTTGCAAAGTCAACCTATGATACCTACTAAGTACAAGTGGACCATACTCACCCCTACTGCGCCCTTTTTATATAGATCCAGGTTCGAGTGTGCCTCGTGATGGTTGATTTGGGCAACATTTGGATATATTCAAGGTAGTGGTTTGAATCTTGCTTCGGGGCTTGATTACTACCTTTCTTTATTTAGACCGTATCTTTAGTTATCATTTAGAGACAAAGTTCTTCCTCTTTTTGATAACTTATGTATTCTGGTTTTGAGTTGTACTAGTTAGTTCTTACATTATGACCCCTGGTTTAGGGATTATGATATGATATCTTTGGTTATATTCTTCCGTATTAATTATATTATGTGGTTCGACTTCATTCCAGAAGTCTTAGTTTGGATTATTGTTTTATTATTTCCCTTTTGTATAAGTTTGTGTGATAGGCCTACTTGTCAAGGCTTGCCATGACAAGTGCCACCATGACCCTTAACTTTTAAGTCTTGACACTTGATTCCTATAAAAGACATGTTTCAATGATCATGAAACTCCATACCCTTGCCTTTTGATCATGGAAAGCAAGCCAAATTCTTTTGGTAAAGCTATGACTTTGAAAGTTCTTGCTCCAGTTATCGGTGTCTTTCTGCTTGTTAAATAGCCGCTAGACACTCCCCCCGTACCACAGAATAGTCAATGAAAGAAACAAAGGACGTCATGGATAATTTTTCGGGCAAAATTATGACTGAAAAAGTTTTGCCACTTGAAGTCTTCTACCCATCAAAATATTGTTGTTGTAAGTTCTTTTAGACGCAATGGGAGCCTTTGTAGTTGGCGCGTTCCTCCCTCCAGATTTGGTGAGGTATACATCTTGATATTTGAAGGGGCTAAAAGATGTTATTTCCTATCACAAGGAGGCCTTGGAGTGCAACCAGACTTATTATGTCGTCACGTATGACCATAACAAGAATGTGCTCTAGGCCTTCTGTGAGAATTGGTGTCAATCCACCAGTATAAATTCTAGTTTTATTGGAGAGTTGTCAATATCTTTATGGGACTTGAGAAACATCAGAAGCCTTTATGTTCATGGGTCAATTTATGAAAAAGTTATTCCCTCAGCTAAGGACTTAACAAATGTAGATGACCAAGGGAAGCCTTTTCTCCCTAGAAGCTACTCGTACGTATTTTTCGCATTTAACCTGTTTACAAAAGGTATCGTTGATGACATATCTTTTGTTGATTGGACTAAGTTCTGGTTTTGAGGACCAAGAAAATATGTCAAGCCTTCACCAAAGTTATTCAAAAACCAGGCGAAGCCAGGAGTGAATCATGATCCTTTAGGGAATATTGACATGAACTTTTTACCATGAACCAAAGAGAAGAATCCCCCTTTTGTCGAGCTAGGCATAGAATAATCATTCAGGGATGAAACTTATTTTACGTCTTTCCTTGCATGTTGGCTTTGTAAATTTTTTATCCCAAACAAAAAGGATGCTTTGTTCGTGCTGAAATCTTTAAAGTGGCAACCTTGATTTCTCATAGAGAAGAAATTTATTTGGCATCTCCAATTCTTACAAGCATCTATCATGGTCTTAGGGAGATCTCCACCTCTTCAAACTTGGGATCCTGATCCATTATGTTTATGGATGGATAGAAGAGTATTTCGAAACCTATTACCATGTTAACCATCTGCAATAAGGGGTGCAAATGTTGTTGATTTCAGGAGAAAAGATGGTAAAGCAATTTGATCTTGTTGATGCGCACAAGTTATTTCAACAAGTCAATCTAAAAAAGCTTCCAATTTTAGCCTTTCAACAAGGAAAAGAGGTGCAAATTGACGATAGCAGCAAAGTATCCAGTTGTTGGAGTGATTTCTTCATAGGCCTTTTTATGTGCTATAGAAATATAGCACTTTCAATGCTTAGAACGAGTGAAATATGCAAGTTTCTGAGGTTATTTCATTAGCTATGATGTGTTTTGGATATGTTTTGTAGAAAATCATGTTTGGGATGCTAAGTTCGTGAAAAAGATGAAAAAGATGTTTTTGGGTGCTTATTGGAGTAGTTATGGATGTTTCAGACACCTTCTAACTTGCTCGTGATCAAAGCATGTTTGGGACATGAAAAAGAGCTGAAAAGATGACTCCCGACACTTTCAAAGTCAATATGTGGACCGCAAGTGGAACTTAAGGACCGCATATGGGAAAAGCAAGTACCAAAAGTCAAAAATCCTGAGAATTATCCTGCAAGATTTTTGGTCTTGGTACTTGCGCCTGGTACTTGTGCCCAACCTGTAGGACGTAAGTACTACCTGCGCATAGGGTCAGGGTGAAAGTGCAGACGAAAAGCGGCCACCAAACCTATTTTTGCCTATTTCATTTGGGATTATGTTTTAGGGTTTCCTCATGTACTATAAATACCCTTTATATGTTTTTTAGTAGGAGTTACACACTTTTGATATTCACAAACATATTTTTGATTCTGAGATTTGATTTTTATCTTGGGATTCTCTTGTATTAACTTCAGTTTATTAATTTAGTTAAGGTTTTGGGTTTTCTACTTCTTATCATTGTGATTTCATCTACCCTTCTGATTATGAATGTTGTTTATTATTTAACAAGTATGAGTGGATAAATCACATAGCTAGGGTTATGGAAACCTTGGCAGATTGACAAAATAAGCGAAATACTATTGTTGTTCTGAACTGATCCCATTGTATGTATTACTTTATCTTTAGTATAATAGTTTTCTTAATGGGTGCATACGCTAGAATCCTACCTAGATTATTTCTATTGACTCCAAAAGAGGAGTAGTGATTAGAAAAAGATAAAGATAACAGTAATTTGGAGTTTAAATATCGATCCACGCTTCAAGATCTTATCTTAGTAAGATGGTTAGATTTGATCTAATAACTAGAGAATCAAAAGGTAATAGCTAACTGGGAATAAGATAAGGCTTAGTAAGGAAACATCCTAAGACTCAAAAGGTAAAGGGTGAAATTCTTTTGCTCGTCCAAAAGACTATAGAAGATACATAACTTATTAATTCTGCATGAAATGTATCGGGTTAGTTAAACAAAGCATGATAATCCTACTGAGTTAAAAGCCAAGGGGAACACAATCCAAGTGTTTTCTTATGGCTAATTACAACCGAAGTTGGTATTCTCTACTTGTTCAACATTGATACTCAAATCCCCTATTTACTTTTCTAGTTCTGCCTATTGATTACAATAGCTAAGAGCCATAATTCCACGTATTCTCTTAGGATTCGACCCGAACCTCTGTTGGGTTACTATATTTGGCAGCAACTATATTATCTTCTGAGAGGATGTGTAGCTTGGATGTCACCAAATTTTGGTGGTGGAGCAAAAAAGTGATGATAATCTTGAAGGAGTTCATGATGTTTTACCTCCCCCTCCTCCCAACGAAAGTAGAGGATATAGTCGATGGATAGAGCAGTCAAATTTTAGCTAAAGTTGAGAACTAGAGGAGGGAAAAAAAAGAAACTTAGCAAGTAGCTCGGGAGGCAAAGCCAGCTGAACCGAGACAGGAAGCAAACCGCCGAGCAACACTCGGTAGAAATAAGAATAGAGCAAGAGGTGCCCATGTTTAAGTGATCCCAACATATTAGTATGTGTAACCATATATATAGATCATGAAGAAAATTTGGGATATCTTGAGTCGGTAGAGATTGGAACCATTATTCTTCCTGTTTTAACCCTAGGCATCAACCTTGACATAACGAGCACAATGATCCAACTCTTAAATCTTAAGGGTGTGTTTGCAGGTTTTCCTATCGATAATGCAAATTTGCACCTTGCCAGCTTTATTAGGATTTTTAGTTCATATAAAAATCCAGGGGTGAATCAGGAAGCGCTTAGATTAGGGCTGTTCCCCTTCTTACTTGTAGGAGAAGCATCTTTATGGTTAGGGGAACTGCCAAAAGGCTCTATCACTGCATGGAACAAGCTGTGTAGGAAAGTCTTGAACAAGTTCTTTCCTCTATCTAGGATGCTTCTACTTAAGGATGAGATTTATAATTTTAGGCAGCTGTAGTTAGAATCTATGTATGAGGCATGGTTCAGGTTCAAGAAGAAGCTAAGTATTATGCCCAATCATTGGTTGTTAGGGACGATCCTATTGGAAATATTTTATCAAGCCTTGACCATCAGTTCCCGAACCATGGCAGACACCATATTTTGAGTATCTTTTATGAGTTTACTCTAGGAGGCAGCTCCAAATATGTTAGATCAGATCTCACTCAAAAATCAAAGGGGGAAAACTCAAGAGGCTGAAAGAGGATCTAGGACTTATTCTATTAGTGCCTCCTACGAGCAGAGAGTAGCTGATGCAACAATAGCATAAGAGATTGCGTTTCTAAGAATTGATCTAGGGGTACTAGAAAAGAAGTTTATAGCAATGACTTTCGAAGAAGTGAATGCAATAGTAGCAAAGTGTTCAAATTCCAAAGCTTACAAGTCAAAATTAAAAGAGGAAACAAATTATCTAGATCGCCAGTTGTGGGTTTCTGAGCCCAAGGACAAGGAAACCAAGGTTGGAACTACTATGAAAGATCCAAATTTCATAGTATAGAGTGAGGTAGTGATTGAAGAAAGAAAAATAACTATACAGAGAAGGGAGATAGGTACATTCCACCTGACAGAAGAGATACAGAATCAAGAATGAAAGAGATGCTGACAAAGCTGGTGAAGGGTCAAGAAAAATTAGGAGATCGACCTTAAGGAGATTAAGGTCAATATTTTAGGGTTGACCTTAAAGATCGAATCTCATGCAACTTCTATCAAGCAGTTCGAGCATTAGTTTGGGCAGATGTTAGCAACTTGAACTAGAGGCAGCCAATTATTCTTTCGAACAACACTGTGCAAAATCTAAAAAATGGTGGTCATGTCCTTTCCATTAACACGAGGTGTGGTACTACAAATATAGATCATCCACTTCCTGATGTGGAAGCGGATAATGATGAGACACATATTGTGGAGCCAAAAAAGGCAACAGGTAGTGATATGGAAGTTTCTAAGGAAAAGGGTAAGGGCCCGATTATTGAGTAGGAAGTATGAAAAATTTCAAAACCGCCCCCACCTTTTCTTTAGCTACTGAAGTAGAAAAGAGAGGAGGGAAAATTCAAGTGATTTATCGAGAATCTGAAATAATTAACCTTAAATATTTCTCTTCTGGAGGAGTTAGAGTAGATGCCTAGATATGCGAGATTTATGAAGTAGTTGGTCACAAGGATGAAAGGAGCGATGCTTGAGTTTGATGGCTTGCACCACTATAGTGCACTCACTACGAGGTCTTTGTCTTAGAAAAATCTTGAACACGAAGTATTCACTATACCATGTACTATTGGGTCATCCCGATTTGCCAGAGCCTTATGTGACTTAGGATCAAGCGAAAATTGTATGTTGCTGTCCATATTCAAGCAATTGGGTTTGAACCCTCTGGAACTAACTTATGTGGCTGTTGATGGTTGACCGTATAGTGAAGAAACTATTGGCATTTCATTTGATGTGATTGTGAGAGTGAGTAATTTCATATTCCCAACTGACTTTTTCATTCTGGATTGTGAGGATGACACTGAGATGCCCATTATATTGGGAAGGCCATTTATGGCTACAG